>NW_010419446.1:5328-9608 GCF_000710305.1 Buceros rhinoceros silvestris
TTCCTGCTGCCCTATAGTTTTAAAAAGACATGACAACTCATTACTTGACTAGTCTCAGATAGATCCTGAGTTCCACTACAACTTTGTCTTTTCCATTTTCTAAGTGGAATTATTTTATTTATAGCAAGTATTAGAACCTTCAGCCAGGGCAGAAAGAGATACTGGATTATAACAAGACACCTGAAATAACTGACTTTTGTTGTTTGCTTTTAAATTCCTCCTCAAAAAGCACAATCCTCACCCTGCTTTACTTCGACAGATGTGAAGAGCAGCTTCAGCTGTGCCTCCCAGCTGCAGCTTCAGCTGTGCTTCCCAGCTGCAGCAGCAGGACGGGGAGAGTTTTGCCCTCCTTTACACCATTTACCCTCTCCCTAGCACGGGCTCATAGCTCCTCATTCCTCCCCACAACCAGAACTTGTCTCATTGCAGAATCATATTAATGTATTAAAGAAACATTGTACAGATAATAACCAAAGAAGCTACTCATACATATATAAATATCTCTCTGTCTTTGGGGAGTGTATATATGCACATCCTCCCATACTCTTGGGAGACATCTTTCTTGTCATATACTGAAAACTGTTTATATGACTTTTATTCCTCCTCTTTTTGTGGACAGAGGTGCTAAGGCAAGAAACAAGATTAAATTAAAAAAAACATTGTTATTTGGTTAGAGAACAGAGAGGGAAAAGAGTTAAAACAATAGACTTTACTCTGAAATACCACTACTTGCTAGAATCTCACTTAATTGGTGTACAAATAGCAATTTAGGCAGCAGTAATTTGTAGGCAAGACATTCCTCATATTCTTTTAAACAATAAGCTCCTGTCAAGTTAGTGTTCCATCAAATCTGACAATTGCAACTCATTTGGTGCTACAGGACAAACTGACACATTGCATAAAGGTCAAGTGGAAAAATGTCCCTTACACTACATCAATGCCATAAATTGTAAAGGTCACTCCATCCAATAATTGCTACTACAGAAAATAACTTTGTTGGACTCTACATGATAGAAAAAAAAAAAAAGAGAGCAGTTCAAATCCTTTTTCCCCAAGATATCTTTAAAGTCCCTTCCCAAGCCAAAGCATTTTCTTGCAGTCTAATGACAACAGCTTAAGCTACAGGCTCTACAATTTTCACAAGGACAACTTTTCCATAAAAACATGAAAATTAAAATGTCAACATTTATTGGTAATACACCTACTAATGCTGAAGTTCCAATCATGACAGGAGCTCAAAGAGCTTTACAGTCTTTAATTAAGACTCTGGAGACTCTGGTATGGCAAGTGATAACACACCCACTTTATGGACAGCTCATCTGATGCAGAGTGAAGTCGCTGGCCTTCAGTTAAAATAGCAAGATCACCTAGTTTTACGTAACAACCAAAAGACACTCTGTTGTATTTTTTTTAATCTTCGTGTTCCTACGTAATAAGGAATTCTCTCATCAAAACTTTTATCTGCTTCTCCTGGTTTGAGCTAGAACAGCACTAATTCTGTTCAGTGGTTTGACTTTCCAGCTCAGTCTCTGCCAAGTCCCTGCACTGCCTGAAGTTAGCGGCGTGTTTGTGCAGACAGTGTCTGCTTCTAGCAGTGACAACGCTGGATGTTTACAGTCACTGCCAGGGACGGGGATGCAGAAAGGCTCTTGCTGACACTTGCTCCTGTGCAGACCAAGGTCACTGCTACACCCTATGTCCCATGGTGGGGCTGCAGTAAGTGAGAGGCCACCCCTGTGGGGAGGAGTGGACAGGACAGGTGACCCTACACTGAGCAACAAGGTGTTCCATCCCATAGATGTCACGTTTGGTATAAAGCTGAGGGATCATAAGTGTTAAGCCTCTTCTTCAATAGCCAGCGTATGAGGACCCTGTCTGCTCTTCTGCCTTCAATTCCTGAATCCAGTTCCCAAACCCATTTCCTGACTGCCACTGAGCCCAACCGGGGCCTTCCCCATTGCCTGCCCACAGCATCAGTGGTGACAGTGACATTACTGCCACCCAGGGCATTGGCTTTGATTATGTTTGTATATATTTGTAAATATTTCATTTTATTATTATTTTTGTTGAATCAGTTTTAGTTTTCTTTTCCAATCCACAAGTTTTTCTCTTTTATTCCCTTTCTCTTCCCAGGGAGGGAGAGAGTTAATAGAGAGCATCTGTCAATCCTCTAGCAGCCAGCCCAGCCCTAACCCTTGACACTACTTCTCCAAAAAGCATCACTAATTGTTTGGAACATCGCAGCATGTTGTAAAATGTAAAATTACTGTGTACGAATACAGAAGTTAGCATTAGGCCACTTCAATGCTAGAGCTGAAATCCAAAGGGTAAGTGAACAACAACCCAACTTACATAGATTCATGATCCTCATCACCTAAGTAAGCCTGGATTGTGTTGCGTGATGATGGAAGAGGAGGGGAAGGAAGATGTTCAGGTTCACCTTGTCTCACTTCATCAATCCAGAGAGTACATCAACTTCACGCAGAAGTTGGTGTACTCTCAGTTTCCATTATTAATGAAAGACTAAAAACTGAACACTCGCACATAAGATTCAGATCCTGTATCATCAAGACAAGTTTGGAAGAAATTTTGCAGTTACTGGAAAGAGTAGTAGAAAGATTTTACACACGAGACTCTAAAGCCCAAGCACCTTTCCCACCACAGAGTGCAATCAGCGCTCTGTAAGCACTGAGCTTCTGGGTTAGTTGCAAAGTCGCTTAGGTCTTACTGCATTTCCCAGGTGCAGCTGAATGTAACTAACAACTGTGTACATCCAAAGCAAGCTTTAGATCAAATCAAGAAGAAAAACGTTTTTGTTAAAGAAACAAAAAGTTAACCAGAGACAGCTGCAGCTCTGTCCCTAAGATACAGAATAAACATTAACTACCTGCACGTCTCCAGAATTATGCTAACGGAAGTTAGAACATCATGTACCCTAAATACAGAATCAGCCGTCCTGTCAATAAGTACTGTAAGAGACACAGTACAGATACCTGACACCACACACCTCTCTTTCAAAGCACTATTGCTCCATTAGAAAAAGGGATCTAGCACACCATAACAACATACAGCTCCTTTCATAGGTGTTCACTTCCACAGCGAAGGGGAGGCTGGAAGCTGGCCAAGGAACAGGGTGGCATTCCTCACAAACCTCTTCACTACCACTTCAGCTGCCACATGCAAGAATGGGAGCAGTATTTGTTTTACCCTCTGGCACATTTAAAAGTGCCAAATTCAACTCATTATTCAAAGATAGTCAATAACAAAATTATCAAGACCTTAGAAAGCCATAATGGTTTCTTCAGTGATAAGCACTATGAGTGATGGTAGCAGCGCAATACTAGGTTCCAAGCAGCTGCAGAAAAGCACATTCAGAAGAAAACAAACTTAGTCTCAAAGATCTTTGTTTTCTAGCCACTCAGTAATGGACAGGAAATATTATTTTGAAGTCTTTTAGGTTAACAAAGCACAGTGTGTGATGAACGCACCTCAAGATGCAGATGCTTTAACTGTATCTACATTAACACAATACTATATATCCCATTCTGGAGAATGTTATTTATGTTTGTTTGGAAACTTCATCAAATAGCTGCATTATCGGGTAAATAAAGTTTGGCCAGCTGTCTTCTACCTGAATAGCTGAAAGCTTAAAAATCCACAATCTATAATACAGAAAATGTTATACTCAGTGAAGTCAGTGGGATTGTCAGGTGCGCAGCCTGTTTGCAGGCTGGAGCAGTTATACAAACCTAAGTTGCAGAAAAAAAGTTTGGATTTTTTTTTTTTATAAAGCACTCAAGAAGTTTACAGACAATATCTTATCCCTTTCCAAGCATAATCCAGCAGCACAGAAGTACATACACAAAATATAAGCATATTACCCCAGCAGAAGAAACAAAAGCAGTCTTGAAGTGACAAGAATTGCCAGACTACATCAGATTCAGATTCATCCAGCACAGGACCCTGCCTGCAGCCCTGACAGCTCAATGGTTCAACATTTCAAAGGATGGAAAGAAAGGCCTACGGGGCAGCCTGCCAGCCTTTAGAATGCTGCATGTGCTTCTGGTGCCAGGAAATCCTACAGATGTTTTCAGCAGGCTCGAGGATTTACCAGGCTGCCATACCTTATACTTAATGCAATTTTGCTATGATGAAAGGGATAAAACTTCAAACAAAATTCCATTGTTTCTAAAAACTCTTCCAGAAATACTTTTTAAAATAGATTTAAGCAGAAGGTGCAACCAAATACGATAGGCAATGTGTCAAGTACTTGAAAGAGT
>NW_010419446.1:9705-50188 GCF_000710305.1 Buceros rhinoceros silvestris
AAAGAGTGTAATTAAAAATGCAATGAAGTATTTGCATAAAGTTTTGAAGAAAGTAAAATTCTGAATGGTTTTCTTTAAGAAAAGTTCTATAGAATACCTCCCTTTGAACAACTATCTTGCCTCTTACATGATATCCCTTCTACTGAGCTTTACTGATGATCAAAAGCCTTTCTTATTTGTTCAAAAAACTTCTACTGAAGTTCTCCCTGATGCTGCAAAATTTGCACTATCATAATTCTAAATTATATTGAACTTCTTCCACTGTTATTAGACAAGAGAATTAACATAAAACTCCCCAAAAGTTAAAAATAAAATCTTTCATAAGTAGCAAAAATATCTCATCCAATTCACACACTCGGTCACTCCAGCCAGTTTCACAAATCATCCATGGGGAACCAAACAAACCATCATTTGTCCTTGTACTTAACCTGACTCTTTGAATGTTTTTATTTAGATATTAAGGCATCTTCTAACCAAAGTTTGGTTTTATTCTCTTCACACATAAACAAGACTTTGCTTATTTACTTAAATCCATTAACAATGAGCCCTAGCTGTGAAGAGAGTACAGATTTCCTCAAATTCTAGTAAAAATGATTGGAATGGGATTAAAATCTTATTGGCGGCTGGTAACAAGGCTCTCATCAGGGCAGAGCATGAAGCTCACTCAATGTGGTTAGAGCAAAGGGTGATTCCAGTTAAACCTCAGACGTGCAGGCTGCCAGCACCTCTGGAGTCACATCAGGACTACGGAAGCAATCAGACCACCAGGAGCTTCAGCTCCATGCAGCAACTTCAAAATGAAAAAATTAAAGATACGCACGAGCTTCAGAAGACAGACTGACAGCGATATCCCACGACAGCTCAGTACACTGAGCTACCCACTCCCAATACTAAAGGCAGCCTGGGAATTTCCTGCAGATACTGAGGGAAGGAAGAGTGACTGCACAAGACTAATAGCAACAGAAAAGGAGACAGGAAAGAAAGGAACAGTAGTGCAAATTATTAAGAAGGTGCAAATGCTGCCAGCTGCAGTAGAAAACAAGGCAGAAAGCACAAAAGGCAACTGCAGGCAGCACACAGAGAGGTTCCAAGGAATGTGCTCTGAGGTGAGGTGTTAGGCTGGGAAATAACAAAGCAAGAAAGCTAGAAGAAAACAGAGTATTTGAGTCCAGATGTTTAATGTACCTTCCACCATCTTTTGTGGAAAAAGAGAAAGCAAAAAGTGTATGATTCAATGTAAATATTTAAAAAAAGAAAAAAAAAGACCACAATCCCACTGTTCTTCCAAACTAGGAGCTTTGATGAGACCAAGGACAAAAGGCAAAGAGCAAGCTGGAAGTAAAATCCTGTTCTCTCACTTCCAACAGGCTAGAACAGCAAAGCATAAGTTTAACCCAGCCTCTTCCCACTACACCTTCCTGCTAGAATTTCTCCTGCTGTCCCACAGAAACCTGGAGTCTTAGGAAGGAACAGGGAACTTCATTAGGAGCCAAAGATGGCCTTGCAGAATCTGACCCAAACCATTCATTGCCAGCAGAAAAACAACAAACTGAAGCACACACCACCACCACCCAAATTGTTTTACTAGTTTCCAGAGGGCACAGATTCAAACCACCAGCATCTAATTTTGATGCAAGTAGATATACCCCAGGAGGCTCCCCCCCATACTAAAGACCCCAGTGGCTTGAAGTCCAGCTCCTTTCATACATGCACTGATGTTCCTCAGGCTCCTGGGGGACTCCTGCAAAATAAAGGAATGCAAGGAAAATACCACCTGCTAAGAAAAGATCAATAGCTTTCTAGTCCGGTGAAAATTAACTCATCAAGAGAAAGGGATGAGGAAGATGCCCCTTGTAATCACGCCCCTAATCTTTACTTCAGATAACAGAGAGGCAGCAGAGTGACTACTTTGCACCAGCGGCTCAGAGGACAGTTACAACCACAAAAAAGCAGCATAACAGCAGGCTGATAATATCCACTACCACCCCAGGAGACCACAATTAGCAGATTAAGGGCAAATTCATGCCCTGCTTACCAGATAACTGAGAAACAGCAGCACCACAGGCTAACAAAGCCTGCTGGCTGAATAAATACTTAAGAAGGGCACAGGAGAGAAAAAACTTGTAACTCAGGGGAGGAGACAAAAGACACTCCCCAAGCACTTTCCTAAAACACAAAGTGGAGGAAAGAAAAGCTACTGCTATGAGATAGTCTAATGTTGCAAAATGAGAGCATGGGAATAGAGAACATCAGAGTGGAAGAGATGGAAAAGCAAGCTTCTCGCCTTACAGTCACTAAAGATTCTCATATTCTCCTGTGCATGCACAGTGCACTCTTCTTTGTGCACCATTCCGTGCCTGAAGGGCTGGAAATCTTAATACTTAAAAACGCATTTGCTGGGGCTGAATTTGCACAGTCAGAGCCCTGGCAACTTCTCATGGCCAAAGCCAAGGTGGTGAAGAAACGGCTGTTTGTTAGACCTTTCACCAGAAAGGAATCCTAAGCAGTGTGAATGTGAATGAAGAAGTGCAAAACCCTAGAGAACAAAATCCACATGGGGACAGCAGTTCTGACAGACCCATATTTCCCACTGGGCTTACCCTGGTAGTTAACACACCCTTCTTCATTATGGCCATTCCCACATATTCCAGTACAAAACAGGTGCCTATGCTTGGAAGCAGCCAAGCAACAAGGAAGGAACAGGCCATTAAACATTGACTGAAAAACCAAGCATGGCAAGCTGTCCCGGTTCAAGAAAAAACAAGATTAGTTTACCTTTGGTTTTGTTCCAAATCACATGTGCCTATGGCCATACCACCCTTAGAACACGCTTGAAAACTAAGCATGTGCAGCAGAGAAGAAAAAATAGACACGTCAGGCAGCCAATGGCATATTCCTCCCATGACATCAGCAGATCTCATTGGCTCTGGAGTCTTAGCACGCCCAAGTTCCAAATCACATGTGCCTATGGCCATACCACCCTTAGAACACGCTTGAAAACTAAGCATGTGCAGCAGAGAAGAAAAAATAGACACGTCAGGCAGCCAATGGCATATTCCTCCCATGACATCAGCAGATCTCATTGGCTCTGGAGTCTTAGCATGCCCCAGAGCTTCCTTTGAAAAACCAGGGGCAAGGCCGCTGAAGCCTGCCACATGATCTGCTGCTGTTCCTATCACTGCTGTCCTACCACTGCCTGCCCTTTCCCATCGCTCCAACCACATGACTGCTGCTCTCTGAGAGTTCACAGCCTTATAGCCATTATTACTTCACTGCTCCCCTCTCCACAGTTCGGTTACACACACATACCACCCCCTTTCTGCACCAATTCCTTTCCCCTACCTGGTACTTTTCCCCTGGTGCCCACAAGGGATGTGAGCTCCCAGGTTCTCAGTCAACCTATTCAAGCTTTGTTTCTGTATATAAATAAGTATCTTACTATTATTATCACTAAAACTGTTTTAGTTTCCAAATTTAACAAAGGCCTGACAACTTTTTCTTTCTTACACCACTCTTAAGCCTGCCCTCTTAGGAAAGGTAAGGGGTTAATTAGGGATAGTCTATCCCGTGATTGGCCAGCCTTAACCAACCAGTGACATGAGCATCACCTGCACAAAGGCCATGCACAGGCAGCATGGCACCGAACACATCATGATACTGCTAAACATAACCCAGATCTACTGAACGTTTCTCAAACAGGTAGTAGAGGCCAAACTGGCCTCCTCACTGATAGGAAGAAGAAAGTCATGAATTTCGTAAGCGTTGGCAGTGATGAAATACTCATTCAACTCTTCAACCTTACCCTGAGGTCCCAAGAAAGACATTTTCTGACTAGAAATTAAAATCCTAACCTTCAAAAGAAACCTGCATCAGTCAGTTAATCTTAGCTGAGCAGAATATTACCACCAAGAAAGATCCAGCCTCTCTGTACCTCCCTTCTGCAAGGTGGTTTGTGTTGTTGCTTTAAAGCCCTTTGCATAGAAGGGGGGACTGGTATTTTTTGTGACCTTTAGCTGCTCCAGTATTTTCTGGTCTACTTGCTTAGAAGCTGAGATGATAGGTTTGTGTACTACACTTCACTTCAGAAAAGACCACCAACTGTCAAGAGTCAGTTAGCCCGTAGATGAGATTTGAAAAAGAAAGCTAGTATTTTGTAGTATTCCCTTGCTTTTTCCAAGGTTACCCAGCATACTTTGGTATAGGTAGCCTTTCTGGTTGCCTACTAGGGCTGTATAAATTTTTTCTTTACTTTTCCAGGGATGCTTCAAGAAATTCTGCACCACAGGAAACATTTAGCAATGTTTCTTTCAGGTAGACATTTGAGATATGAGGAACAATGGATACTGTTGCATTAAATGACAGAAATAACTTGAATATTAAAAATGGACTTTAGTAATTTTAAGCAGACATACAACATATCTATATAATGGATAGGGGGAAAAGAAATTAAGATCATATTTAAAAAGCATGAGAAAGAAGGTGTTCCTAACAACTAATAAGCAACAAGTGTATGGCACCAACCACTCAAACAAGAACTTTACATGTTCCTACAGATAAAGAAGTATGAACCACACACGAAATAAAAGAAAAAAGCCACATCTACCTCGGCTAAGAACATTCCAGCTTCTAGGATCCCTAGTCTAGCTGTGGGAAAGGTACACAAGCCACCATCTTGCCCACATTTACTATAGAAAGAAATAACTTGGGTAGGTTCAGAGAGGGCCAGGCAGCACGCTGAACTCCAAGCTGGAAACTGGGAGCACCAAAGTTCTCTTTCCTAACAGAAATAGAGGAAAGGCTGCCTCTTCGGAAAGGGAGAGCTGGGGAAACATTTAGGAGCAAGGAGGCTAAGTTTCTCTAAAGAACTAATTTTCCATCCACCCTAACTTCTGAAACAAAAATTTATTTTGTAGGTAGCCATTCAGTTCATTATTAGTCACTCTTATCAGCATTCACTCTGAACAACAATTTGAAGCACTTCACAAGGAAGTTTCTATTAATCAATTATACTCTATAAAATTAAAGCAGCAAAAAAAGGGCTACTAGACAAATTAAAGCAGGCACAACATGCAAGGCAGACGTGGCCTCTAACTCCAGACAGACAGGAGACATGATGGTGTTGCTTACAGACAAGGAAGGCCAGGAAAATTGGCTGACACCACTAATAGCACAGTCCCTACAGAAGCATGCATGGAGGTACAAGAAACCTCTCGCCACAGGCTTGTTGAAATCAAAGTTCAATTCCTTAAAGCTACAGCCCAGGAGATGCTTGTTCAGCAGAACCAGGCCTGCTGCATTACCCATCTGAATGACTCCAGCTCTTACATGACCTGCACCTCCCAGGACCATCACATAACTGAGCTGTGGCTTGGATAGGAACTGAATTCATTTTTTTTTTCTCTCATCTGAGCAAAAGCAGCATTTTTCAAGACACTTCAACTAAAAAAAAAAACCAATCTTGTTTCATATTTTTTTCATCAGTGTGCCACAAGAGAAGAAAGTGAAAGACAGCAGAGCTGCTTTGGTGCCCACAGTTCCTGAGAAACTCCTCTCTGTTTACACTGGGGAAGCACTAGCCATTCCCACACAGACACCCAGCCTTGCCTTCTCTTTGCTTGATTAAGAGGAGAGGGCTTTTTCCCCTCTTTTTTCCCCCTGAGAGATGTAATAGCAATGACAGAGTTTTGCTGAGCATATAAGGCTGCCCCTAAACACTCAGAATGAATGGGTCAGTCAGCATGCTAGATCTATAGGTAAGTGGAGCCTAAGTATTTTGAAAGCAGGAGGGAAGAGAGAAACACCTCTTGTCTATGACCGGCAGGTTCAATCAACAAGCAAAGTGGCATATAAATTTAAAAAAATAAGAAATTTGATAATAGCACAAATACCATGCACAGCACGGGGAATTAAGATTATTTGTTCCTCTGGCAGATTTCTCTTCTTCTTATTTAGGACTACACAACTGGTTTTGAAAATGTCCAAAAGAAGAAATGTAAGAGTCATTTAAATGAAATAACAGCACCCTGCTGGATCCTGTGTATTCCTCATTACAAGGCCTTGGAGTTACAGGTGGAAAAAGAGCACTTGAGGCAGAAAATACAAAACTGCACAAAACTCAGAAGATTTATCTACAGGCAGACATTAACAGACCTGTGTCTGCCATGTCCTCCAGTGCACAAATGTCCACAGACCTATAGCTCTCACCTAGATCAACCTCTCTTTTCTAACAAGGGCCTCAACGCTCAAATTTACCTCAACTTTGCAGAATAATTAATATCAGAGAGCTATTTCAGTAGCAGGCAGAGCCCCCTTAAACAATACTAAATATTAATTCTGAAATAAGTCTACTTTCAGATTTGTTGGGAGTTTTTTCCCCAAATATTTCTCATTCTTTCTTCTCCTCAGCATATTCAGCATTTTTTTCCCTGGAAGATCTCATCATTTTACACAAGATTGTGAAATTTTTTTTAAATTTGGTTTTTTGGTTTTGTTTTTAAACACTCACATCTTGACTCTGCTTGCCCCACATCCTGCGAGGCAGGTGACATACCATGATGGAACCTCTTTGATCAGAACTCCTCACTATTTTCACTCATGTTATTAGTTAGATGGCACCAGAATACTCAGCTGTTGAAGCAAGCCTGTCTGTGACTGGAGTGATTTCAGCTCTTGTTCACAAGTGTTTTCTCCAGCCAGGAAAGGTCATAATTAAAGTATTTCAAACCAACACCTCCTGCACTTTGATACAAATTGGGGGTACAAATTTTAATTACTGCTATGTGCTTAAAAAAGCTGAGCTTTTTTGTTCGATTCCTTTTGTTTGTTCTTTGAAAGGACAGGACAGCAGATTCTCTACAAACTTGGGCAACAAAGCATGACATTTGGCCTAAGAATACAGAGTAGCAGATACTGCTTGTACACATCTGGAGAATGTCAGGATCAGTGTAGCACCTTAAGTCACCAGAGCTACCTTCTTAAACCTGTACACACAAGTCTTCCGTAGAATTACTAATGAGTGATTGAGCTTTCTGCTTCCAGTTCACCAATCTGACTCCTGCTCAGATGAAGGATTGAGAAATTGTTCCAGTATTTGATAGACAAGGATTTTTCAGCAATAAACCTCACTCGTAGGCTTCCTACTACATTACGGTGTACAGCAGGAACATTTTCTCTCTATATTCCTACATGTTATTAAGAGAGTCCTTTAATTTCAGATTACTCCCACTGAGAAAGTTCTCACTGTCACTCAGGATTCCTACTGAAAAGAGCACAGCTTCAGCCCAGTGCAGAGCAGCAGCAAAAAGTAATTCCACTAAAACATCAGAGTATTTGTCAGTACTAGGAGTCACCCGTACCCTTGAGACTGAGTAGGTGAAGGTCAAAACATGAACAAAAGACAAAAAACCAAATAACTTTCTTTGGTAAAACATTTGAATGTCATTTTAGGGGCAGAACCTCACCCTCAGCTATTTGAGCTCTAACAAATACAAAGTCAAGTACATCGCAGTTCCATAGAATCATAGAATACCAGTTTGGAAGGGACGTCAAGGATTACTTGGTCCAACCTTTCTTGGCAAAAGCACACTCTAGACAAGACAGCCTTGCCCTTGCCCAGCTGAATCTTAAAAGCGTCCTACGTTGGAGAATCCACCACTTCCCTGGGGAGATTATTACAACAGCTGAATGTTCTCATCGTGAAAACTTTTCTTCTTGTGTCCAATCATATTCTCCAAAACCAAACACAGTATTCCAGGTGTGGCCTGACAAGTGCTGAGTGGGATAATGACTTAGTTTGTCTCTGCTGGTGATGCTCTTGTTGATGCAACCCAGCATCCCATTAGCTTTCTTTGCTGCTGCAGCACACTGTTCAGTCATCGCAGTTTTAAAGCTTCTTAAACTCTTATTTGCCTCCACAAAATCCACCTATACCAATGATTTCCTGCAACTCAACTTCATCCTTTCCCTTCCTGAAGCCTAGCTGTGATATGCTCTCATAATTTAGAGCTCATTTAGAGATGGAAATAAGTTGCCACCTCCATTTAGTGCTGAGCTATGACTTCATACAACCCACAGATTTAAACACAATGTTAAACCATGCTTCCCAGCTAAAGAATTTCTTCTCCTCCCATGAGCCTAAGAGATTCTGCCATGTTCTCCAGTGCTCTTATGCCCACAGACCTATAGCTCTCGCATAGATCCCCTCTCCTCTCTTTTCTAACAAGGACCTCGATGCTTAAATCTACCCCAAGTTTGCTCTATGCCAGGCCCAACCAAAGCATTATCAAACCACTTAATGACATACTACAGCCAACAAGACTAAGATGACTGTACATTGACAGTCCAATGGTTTGTAAGACTACTCAGAAGAAACCAAACATGATTTATGTTGTACCATAAGACCCTATTCCCACTGCCATTTCTCTCCATAATTTTAGCATTCCATCAGCAATCACTTAATAACCTTCTACACAAGCCGTCATCAGTCTTAGAGTTGAAATAGCTCTGATGAACAGACAACAAAGTAATTTATTCCCCTAAGAACTAATGTAATACAGGGAGGATGCATGCAGGGACTTCAACACATATAATTCAAGCTCACAGGAACTGTATATATGATGTGGAATATGGAGATGCACAATGCGAACACCGTATGATCAGCTGAAAGAAATGTTGGCTTTTTAGAAAGGACTGCTAATTCTTAAAGCTATTAACTGCTACACCTGAGACTGAAGGCTCTATGGCAGTCTTCTACTTGAAGCATTCTTGTTGCCTCCTTCTGAGATATTACATTTTTGTGACCTTTCTGAAATGATTCAGAATAAAGTCAGTTAAAGGTGAAGGACAGATAAGCATAATGCTGAGTATGCAGTCTCACAGCCGAAGCAGAACTCTCAGAACAGAAATTCATTCCAGAAAGCAAATATTTCTTCCATCTATTAAGGCTGGTGGTTCTTGTTCTGCAACTCTATTTGCCATATCTTCTCCACTGTCCCTGTGACTTTATACTGTATGGCAAAAGCCCCCGTTATATTAATTTTTATGGGGAAAAAATAAATGTTTTGCTATCCATTGCATTGCTAAATGACATACTGTTTGGGAATACATCCTCAGTGGATAACGCAGTGTATCTGTACATATTTGGAGGGTTGCCTTGCAGTTTTCCTGAAAAATTAATACTTATTACTGAAATTCTTATCTCAAGCCATTAAACACAAGAATATTTATTAAGTATGCAAGTATTTATTAAGTAGTTATATTGCTACGCATGTCAAATTCAATTCTCTGTCTCCTGTGTGCTTTCACTTAGTATGTCTCATGTACACCAGCTTTTCAGGATACATGAGTTAGTGCCTCATTGCAATATGTCTGTTGAAAGTTTCTTCAAGCGGAGGCAGAAACTAGAAACTGTCTAAAATTTAGATACTACAGTTCTAAATCTTAGGTCAGCTGCACCTATTCCAAGTTCAAGGTTGGATATTAGGACAGCATGGAAGTATTTCAGGAACAGTACATCATGAAAAAAAAACATGATAGACACCCACTCATTTCTAAGCAGGTCTTATGGTTGAGACCGTTACCCCAAGTGCTCCAGACTAAAACACTGTCCCTGACACTTTAGTGCAACGCAACAAACACTTTGTATGGTGCCATGACACATAAGCCCAAGCTGGTTTTGCTCTTTACTTCCACAGACACAGTTTCTCAAGAAGTTGAATGGCACCAAACATTAAAGCCTTTTGTCAAAGATGCCATTTCTCCAGTGAGCTATCATTAGCAGGAAGACATATAGGGGCACTTGGGAATGTCAGAGGTGTGCATGAATGAACACCCACAGATAACTCAGATGAATAGTACATTCTGCAGTGACCTAACCAAAAAGGCTGTACACCTTCATTTGTATTTGGTTCCAACATCACGTCTGAATTATGGCTCTGGTTCAGAGCACTTCATTTTGCTTTCTGTTCAACTTTGCCATATATCAAACCAAACCAACTCATTAAATTCACCTACTTCTTCACGCTTTAAAAAAATCGCAGTGAGCACAGAGATGTCCCAATCACTTCCCACCCCTTAAATCAAAACCTACCAGGAATCATGACTAGTATTAGACTGGTAGGATGGTATCAACAGAGGAGTTTAAAACTCACTTACCTGGTATCAGTTTGGATGCTCACACAGGCAGCATTTCCTAGAAACTCAGAAACTCTTTGTCCGAAGTATGTTATTGTATAAGAATGCTAGAAATTTGAAATTTTCCCTCTTCATCTTTCTGATTAACGCTCATTGCCTCAACTCTATCACTGTCCTAAGAGGAATAAAACATCCATGGGCTAAAGGTAAGAAAGGAACACACAGAAGCTTGCCCATGCCAAAGACAGGGTAGGGAAGCATCGGAGAGGGCAGACGTGCCTGCAGAACTATGAATACACCCCAGCATAGGCAGTTGGGTCTGGGCATATGAACAGCAAGGACAAGAGGGAAACATCAAGGGAAAGAAGTTAACTGACATGAGGCAATCCCACCTTGTGGAGACGTTTGGCAAGCAACTGAAGGTCTGCAGAGATCTCCAACAAAAGCATCCTATTAAGGAATTTTACCAGACACCCCCCAACAATCAGTAAAGAATTGTTATCAGTTCCCCACAGAGGACTCACACTGGAAGCCTTTCATGTTTGCTTTCAAATGGTAGTCAGAGTCATTCATATCATTTTAACCCCCAACGACACAGAAGTTGCATTACCATGCCATCTAGAAGTTTCTGTCCACGTCCAGTCATTTATTATGTAGGCAATAATTAAAAAGAGCAGATGTCCCACCCAGTCCCTTAAAACGTTTATATCACAAGTCTGAGGCAAGGGCAGCAAAATCAATTTCTAGTTGTTAGCTGAATTAAGTCATACTGTCTCCAGTGGTCACACTGCAAATCAAAGACAATTTTCTGGAGTTAATATTTCTGAAGAACAAGGGAAAGATAAGTCTGATCTGAATATAAAATTGGGCTGTATTTTTTTTTTTTTGCAAGTGCAAAGTAAGCAGATGGGCTGGGTAGTAGGAGAGACATGTCACTCAGTGGGTACTATGCAGATAGCACATCAACACTTCCCCTGAGTTACACCGAGCTCTATGCTGCAAAGCGCAATTCAGCAAGTAAGCGCTTAAACTACCCATAATTGCTTTTTTTTTTGCCTTTTATTTTTTTCATTGCTTGCTTGTTTGTAAAAGACTAGCCAGGCTGTCTGGGAACAGCTTGGCTGCTTCACGGACTGAGAAATAGAGCCTGACTATCATAAAAGGGGTAGCCCGCAGTGTCAGTTTTCGACAGCAGATGGCTGGGAGTAGAGAAAGCTTCCAAGCACATGGTATGCCAAAACTTACAGCAATTTTCTTTTTGTCAAGCAGCTTCCAGAAACACAAGATGTAACTGAAACTCTTCACACCAGCCAAGATTAAAATAAGCAAGCATAGTAGAACACCACAAAATACTACTGCTTCCTAAAAATATTTAGGCTGCACCATCTAAGCGAGATACTGCATGACTACAGCAGCTTCCTCTCCAATATTGGCTACGGAATTAAAGATGGAGAAAACATGACTGCATTTTCAAAGTGTGGCATAAGCAGACCAACAGCAGCATCCTGTTCTACCTCAAAGACACCTTGACATGACAGAAACTGAACAACTGGGCTAAAATGAGGATTCACATCTAAAGCGCCTCAAGAGGTTGATGAAGATGCATGTGCTACATGTACAAGTAAACACATCAAGCACAAGTACCCAGAAACACATACCAGAGCTCCCTCTTATAAACATGGGCCATTTCTGTATTCTATTAGTGTAAGAAAAAAAGCCTGACAGTCTTCCAGCTGTCTACTTGACAGCAAGATAAGGAGTTTCATACCTTTAAATTGTCACTGGCTCAACTCCTGTCTCAATTTTGTGATCAAAAAAAATAGAAACTGGATAAGCCCAACACAGATTGACTGCACAAAAAGAAACAGTGATGTTGTTACTGCTTCTAGCAGACAGAAACCAAGACCAGACATTCAAACAACAGCATCTTGGTCCACAGTTTCAGTTAGTACCAAACAAAAAAGGGTATGGACAAAAAGAGTTCTATCTTTTTATTTCAAACTGGTATCTTAGAGAAATAAAGACGAGATGGAAGAGTTGCAAAGCTTGTGGTGCCTCTGTTTTGTTGCAAGGAGAATTAAGTCTAATTTATACTTCATATAAGCATTTACTTTCCTTAACCACGTAAACCCTTTTGTAGAGAGTATTTGAGTTTGTCAGAGAAAGACAGGATAAACAACATTCATGCAAGGAAGATTAGGTTTTGGGAATTCGTACAGGCCCTTCCCCCCATCGTCTTAATAGCTTTACAGGAAAGTTATAAATATGAAAAATTAAACCTGAAAAGACTTACCCAAGCTTGAGATCAAACAAGGCTCTGATACTACAGCACAACAGAAAGCCCTGTTTGTCCCCCCAAACCCATTTCCAACTCAATGGCCTGCAACTGCAAGTTACAAGCTCATGGTAAGTCTCTTGTGTTGTAGAAGCACTGCTCCTCCACCACCTTTTATTTAATTAGTAGCCTCAGATACAGAACTTCACTCAATATACAGCTAAATTTTATTTTACTTCCACAGGTACGTGGAAGTAAAATAAAAAAACAAGTACATCCTGAAACAAGTACAATCCAAACTGGCATGTTCTTTGAGAGTTATTTCCAGATATGGCTTCTCTGAAATTCACTGTTCTTCCTCAAAAAGAAGCTAACTTGCCTTCATTTCTCTGTCCTGATATAACAGCCATCTGTCAAGCAAGCATTCTATTTCAAAATAATAGAAGCAAACCTGGGATTCTATCCAACCCCCATCTCTAAATACCTCTTACAAGGGGAAAAAAAAAGAAAATGAAAAAAAACCCACACATCGCCCACCTACTTGAAGATCAAATTATTTAAGAGCTAGATATAGCACTTTAAACTGGAAACATATTTTTCCAGTTTAAAGTGCAAAAAGAAATTTGAAAAGACAAAAAAATTATACATCTGGCCAGGAGTTCGGGGTTATTGCATAATTCAGCAATTGCAAGTACCACCACAAGAAGTGGCCAAAACCTCCTTCTGAATAATGTTTAACAAATGACATTTTCAACTCATACATTACTTAACGTTATACTCCATTGTTTTCTCTCCCTGCAGTTGCCTTAGAAAATAGCTGGTTCAAATGAGCAACAGCATCTCATCTAGTGTAAACATACGGGAGGCTAACTGCTACAAAGTCTTGTCTTTCCTTTCCTACACTTGTGATCAATGGAAAACGTGCAAAACAAGACTCCAACTCGACACAGCGCAGGGTTCTGTCCTTGACACCCTGCAGATCCTGAGACATGGAAAGGACAATTGGTATGGAGGGGTCTCAAAGAGCACAAAGAGAAAAAAGA
Organism: Buceros rhinoceros silvestris; assembly: GCF_000710305.1. NCBI lineage: Eukaryota > Metazoa > Chordata > Aves > Bucerotiformes > Bucerotidae > Buceros > Buceros rhinoceros. The sequence continues at coordinate 23,155 of NW_010419446.1, forward strand.
AAACAACATACAAACCATTTTTCTGCAGAGCATGCAGCGCACAAGTTCAAGCTTTGAGACCTCAGCTAAAATAACTGAAAGATCACATGATGTTAAATGTATCTACAGCATGAGTTTTCATTGCCAAGATAGGATAGGTTTGTCAAGACAGGAGAGGTTTGCCACAAGTGAAAGTGTTTCTGTATTCTAGCTGCCATGTTGGACAGATGAGGAGTTGCTCTGATCTACTCAACAATCTTCACTGGAGAACCCTAACTCCAAATATAATCTGATTGCACAGGGAAGTTACCAGTAAATGCTTACACTCGCAATCCTGCACACACAAATTACAAAAATTAAAAAATTACAAAAAAAAACCCCAATAGTTCTGCAGAAACCTATTTCTGAGTAAGATGACAGCATGTGACCAGTAGTGGAGTTCAGCAGCAAGACTCAGTCCCGACACTTAGTTACCAACCCATTTGCTCCTTGAGCCAGGTAAGGTTGAGGAGTTCAAGAAGCAAAGAACAGGAAAAGGATTTTTAAATGTCTGGGCAATAGATTTGTACTGAGTAAAATACACTTGCTTCTACTGCAGGTACAACTCCCACAGACACAAAAATATGCTATTTTTTTTTAACCTCCTGTATTCAGCAGTGTGTTTAACCTTGGAGCTGTCAAGCTCCATCATGAATAATGAGCCATGACAATATTCCAAGTGATCCTTGGAGAACAGAACAATTTTTACTATATGCTACGCAAGGCAAAGCACTGTTTTCATATTCCCATGGTACCGTACCTGCTTTGAAAATAAGCAATAATGTGGCCATCAAGAGGAGACCACAGGCAAATACAGAAAAAATTAGCTACATCTTGATATTTCGCCACCTACAAACTCAGAACGAGCAATTAAATGTGTAACACCCTAATGGTTCCTATTTAAAACTAAACCAGGACTGAGAAGATGCGTCTCACTGAATAAGCATTTCATACAAACATTTCACAGCCAAGGAACATCTGCATCTGAAACAACCTGCATACTGCAGTATGGCTGCAGTGTGAAGACAGAACACCCCACAGGTCTCACAGCACTATACACGGTCACCCCTAGCAGATAAGCACAAACATGGGACAGGAGGGTGGCCTCTGCCCCAAGCAACTCTCCAATGCTCTCAGAACACACGTATCACCACCACCACACACACCCCCAAAACACAAGGCACTGCCAGAAAGTATAGGAAGAAACCTGAATGACTGACAGAAGCTCCTCTACACCAACACCCTAACCATGCCAAAGCAGGTCTTTAGGAAGGCACAGGTAAACAAGCAATGGCAAAAGCCATTTCTGATGTGCATCTCCCAAGCCCAAGGGGAGGAGGAAGACAGAGCAAATAGATACATCTAAAGAAAAGATAAACTAGGAAGAAACAAGCTGAAAAATTAAACAGGCATTTACTTTTCTCCTAAACCGCACTGTGGGGTTGTGGTTCCAAACAGCCTGTAAAAAAAAAAAAAAAAAATCATCTGTTCAGGAAATAAATGCTAACTCATTAACACAAACCTGGAAAACACACATGTTCTCTAACAGACCCACACAGCAAGCATCTGTTCTGCTTTTCTGCAAGGGGGAAAAACAAATATATCCTTATTCCTGACCTGTTTGCAATTTGTTCATGGCTTTGTAGTGGGAAAAACTTGCCTTTATATGTGTGCTGTTTCCTGGTCTCGTTGCCACAACCAAAACCACATCATCTTTCCCTCTCCTTTATTTCACTTATGCTGCTGTTTCAAAAGTTACTATCAACTGTGGGAGTTTTCAAACAGCTCTGGAGAGCAGTAAAGCAGCAATGTCAGAGAGTAAGCGCTTGCCTTTCCTTAAGCTGCCAAGTTTGCAGTGTCACACAGCAGAAACCACTCTTGAGCACTCTGAATTCTGAGTTTTAAGTGCTAACACATCTCCCTCCCACTGAACTGCCATGAAAGACCGAGCCCTCTCCTGCAAGACTGGATGGCTCTTAGAGAGCTGAAGTCAGAAAGTCTCTTGAGTTCTTGTCTATGGTTGAAGCTGGAGAAGATCCTCGACCACTGAAGGGATAACATAGTTACACACAGTAACACCACGGTAATTGACAATTTAGTTTTACACTTAGGTACCCCTACCTCTCCTCCACTTGCTCTCCCTTCCCCTCTTCTTACCTTTTCCACGTACAGGGCATTTCATTGCTACTCATATCATACTCGATCTCCCCTGTCCCTGCAGCACTCTCAAATCAGCAAAACCTGTGCGCTATGACCACACACAGCACTACCACAACCTCCAGCTCAAAAGAGTTCTGTTCTTAACAGAGGACTCAGTCTATACTCAAAAAAGTCCCCCAAATTACAGGGACAATGATTTTCCTTTTAGCATTATAGTTAAAATGTCCTCAGCACCCCACATATACTGGGTCAGCTTCTCCTGCTCCCTGATAACGTATTTCCATTTATGCCCCACATCACGGCTTTGCAATTGTAGCAATTCCATTGCCTGCTAGCAATATTTGGCAATAAGATCCCTTCAGAGAAGGCTAATTACAGATTTCATTTGAGAACAAATTGGTACTGGGCCAACCTGTAAACTCTTTAATAAGATTTCAAACTTCACTTCACGCCATGCAGTACTTTGTTCTCCACCAGAAGCAGCGACACAGCTCTAAAAGCAAAGGTGGAAACTTTGGCACTGCAAGAGAAGGAGGGAAGGTCACAGCTCTAATTCTTCTTTAGCACTGCACCTTCTCCACGTGAGTCTTTCCCTGGAGATACACTACCTGTGTTTCACAAAAGAAAAACTAAGGAAGCCAGTTCAGATACCATGCAAATAATGAAAAGTAGTCACAAAAAAACCCGCTGACAGTTGTACCAAAAAAGGAATAAAGACCAGTATAACAGAAAACAGGCCAAGGACTCAAAAATTAAAAATTCCTAAAATTAAGGATGCATTGTCATGTGCATGCTTGGAGCATAACATTTTCTGAGAATGCCTGTGTGAAGAGGGAGTTCCAGTTTTCAAAGAGATGAAGGAACCCAAGACAAAGCCTCTCAAGAACCACGCTTGCAAAAGGGCTACCCATCTACTCCCCAGACACGATTAAAACACATTTTAGTTGTCTTGGGGTATACCTTTGGTGGTAGGGAAACAAAGCCATGGTGCAACTGCAAAGCTTCACACACTAATTTTGAAAGGCGAACCACAAGTTCGACCATCTCTCAACCCCTAAAAGCTGAGAATAAAAAAGTATCAGGAAGGAAACTATCTTTTTCCAGCCTTTTTCTCTGAAGTACCCATGCAGATTTCACTGAAATGTTTGCAGGGCTTCCCAACTGAAGACAGATCTGTCAGGAAGAATTTAATCTAGAACCTCAAGACTAAGAAAATAGGAGTACCTGAACACAGACTACCATAACAAGAAACAATAAGAAACCTGCGATGTGTATTAATAGACACTCTCATTAACAACACGTGCACACACACAACTTACCAGAGGTGCCAAGGCATTTGAAAGGAAAAGCACTACTCAAACACAGATATTTGCCAGCAGCTGTATCACCACCTTATTCTCTAGCTGGTTTTGATTCAACTCAGTGGACATCAAGTTAATCCCACAGCACAGTACCTTTCACTTTTATATTAGCTACTGACCTCATTTCCGTGTTTGAGTCCTCTTGTAGTGTCATGACTAAATGTGGCAAGCAACAAATCACAATGTCAGTGTGATCTGTAGAGCAGCCAGTGCCTGCCCTTTCTCCTTTCAAAGCTTTCATTCATTTCTTCATTTTTAGAAGCCATGCTGCTTCAAAACAGCTGATCCAGATGGTGGATATTTGGATTTCAACCTTCCCACATGGTGATGTGGCTCAAGAAAATAAAAGCTGTTGCTACCTGCTGCTGACCTACTTCTTTCTTTAATTTGTTTCTGCCATACAACAGAACAAACAGTACGGTTCATTGAACCAGTTTTCCACACCTACCTACTGCTATGTAGCAAATATAAAATAAAATTAATAGAGGAGAAAGGGAGAAGGAGAAAAAAAAAGCAACATGATCCAGTGGAAGATAGGGAGGAACAATTCTCACCTCTATCATAGTCATCTTCCGCTATTGCTTTTTCCTGAAGCCTCTGAAGCTGTAAGATCAAGGATTTTATCTATGCAAAGAGAAACAATTTCATTATGAAGTTGCATTTTAAAACATTTAGACTATTAACCTCTACATAATATAAAATTAACGGATGACTACATCACTACAAGGGCTCAATTTTGAGAGTTTAAGCACAACATTTGTTAAGTGGACAGACGTATTTGGAATTCAGCTGAACTGCAGCTACTTGAGCCAAACATGGCTTTAGTCCAAACACGCAGAGAATAGAAAACAATATTTGAAAAGCAAAAGTGATCATAGGATATTTTGCACTCTTTGAATAAATCAAAGTAAGGATTATTAGAGGATTCTGTTAGCATGACATCTACTTCTGATCACACTGTACTCAACAGTGTGTTCTTGAGCACATTCAAACAATTTTTTGCCTGAGTTTTCCACAGAACAAAGTAAGAACTTCCATATGCAAACCACATTTTCTTCTGTAAGTAAGAAGAGAAATACACTATGAATATTTTGGAACAGGTGTACTCATGTTATGGCACACAACGTTGTGTTCATGTGCAGACAATGAAGTTTTATTAAAATATAATTTAGGCTCATCTACCTAACATTTACATTTGCATTTTCAGAAATGTTTGCACTGCTGGGTGGGGTAAAAAGCAAAACACCAAGAATGCCTACGCCACATACAGAGTGCGCTTTTACACCCAAAAAGAAACTCTTACACAATAAAGTTTTATTTCAAAAGTTACTGCTTCTCTTTGCTAAGAGGAAGGGTCTGGATCAAAGTTCTAAATTTACTAAAAATTTGCAAGGCTAGGTGTCATTCAGATGCCATTACAAGTTTTTACTCCTAGAAGAATTTGGTTAGAAGGTTGGTGGTCCTCTCCTCGTTGTGATGCCAGTCACATAGTTACAGCTACAAGACCAAAATTTGTTTTCTTCTTATTAAATGTATACATGACCTGTACCAAACAAGACATTATCAGCACTGAAAAAGGCAAGTCTGGAAAAAAAAAAAAATCAGCATATAGCCCAAGGCCTGAAAGTGCTTGGGAAAATATTTTCCAGCACAAGACATTCTGCATTTACGTAAGATTTCACTCCTCCCTGAAACTCTTTCATATTTAAATCCCTATATTTAAACTCTAAACTGCATAGAGAAAAAATAGGTACAGCCAGTCAACAGTTTAATAGAAACAGTCAGTTATCGTGACTACACAACCGACACACAAATTAGGTAAGGCATTTAAATTAACGGTGTCCCTCCTAAATACGGTACATTAAAGTGCACTAGTCAGAGAACTATAAAAAATAAAGCCAGAAAAGAATCAAAAAATGCTTGATTAGTAATAAGCTACAGGATGCTCCAAAAGAAAAACAAAACAAAAAAAATCCAACACTGTATATATTTCCTTTTCCTCAAGTCTTTATTTTGTTTTCTTTTTCATATCCTGAAACCTCAATCTTTTTTCTCTGCAACTGGGAAGGAATGTGCAACATATTGAAGGGAGGAGCTCTGAACCTTCACCATAAATTATTTTCTGTATTTTATGCCATACTTTTGATAGAGTTTTAAAGAAGCCTGCAGTATGAATGATTCCAATGACACTTTTTTCATATATATGATGTATAACAACCATCTATACGGAGAGTATGACTTTGCTGCTGTTTGCAGTGTTTATTCCATCATGCACTAACAGCGGCAGGTCATTTAAGTCTGCTTGGGTACCACAGCCCAGGCACGCCCATGGAAAACTGACTGACACTGTTCACAGTAAAGCGCTTTCTATTTGCAGGCTGATAAGACATTTGGAGCTCAACTAATCAAAGAGCTGTTTCAGCATGGCAAGTTCTCTATCTGTACCATGTGATGATCACTCTTTGGGCTTATTTAAAGAAAAAGTACAGAAAAAGCCTGATTTTAAAAACTCTGGTATTGTCGTCTTTTCTTGACTACAGTTGCCTTTGTTCCTTTCTGGAAAGTTGGAGACTTGCTCGCTATCATTACAATACGAAGGTGTTTCAAATTAAACATCCACAACTGGCTAACCAAGAGCAAAGCCATCTGAAGGCACAAAACCTAATTCTGTATTCAATGAATTAATGAATACAGAAATTTAAGATAGCAATGTTTCTTTCATGCCTATCAAATAAGCATTATGAAAAGGCAGAAAAATAATTCCCTATTTTTATTATGTTATATATTCCCAAATTTGCAGCGAATTAATTTCCCAAACCACCCCAGACTCTATGGGTACGCTGTCATTCCAGGCATTAACCCAAAGAAACTGCTCCATGTCAATGTGTGTGAAGTCTGTAAATAAGAGAACCTAGTTGGGAGTCCTACATGCATCCTCTACGAAAAGGAAGTATTAGAGAGCATCATAAGCCCAGGTCAGATGCTATGGAGAGCAAAGTAGGAATAAAAGTTCCTCCACCTTCTGTCTTGCCCAGACAGCAGGGTTGTGCGAAGTCTCCCCATAGCAGGTTGTTTCATCAGGCCTAAAGACAATACAGTGCATCCCAGTAAGTATGACTGAGCTGAGAAGTCACGAGAGTCCATTGTGTCCACATTAATCTCTGGACTGCTGCCTCCTGCATGCACAATAAAGCCAGTATTTGACTCCTTATTGCAGGTAAGCTCAGAATGGTTTCTCTCTGATGCCCACCCTGTCATTCCAAAAACTGTATAACAAAATATAACTGAGCCTTCTTGAAGTTTCCCTGCCCCTCTCCCACAAAGAACACAATGAACAATACTGCCTGTGTACATGTTATACATGTGGGTATACACACATGTGAGAAGGTACTCCTGACTCAACAGACCACTATTCCTCTGGGTTGGAAGGAGAAAACAAGGTTCAGCTTCCAGCTGGAGTTGGGGAAGGGACTTGATCATCATTTTTCTTTGTGCGGGAAGAGTACCCATCTATTAGATTACAGGCTACTCTCATACAGGTGTCTCACTAAGAAATTTTTGGCTAAACTTACACATTTCCAGTTACAAAGCTTAGTGTTGCTAAATCGTGGTGCTTTAAGAAAATAGTTCTTACCACCCCAAAGTTCACCCCCAAACTACAGTATACTACATATTCTCTAAACTGCAGACAAAATAGCCACCTTTGAAAGAAAATGGTAATTGTTCAATTCAGAAAGTGACATGTGACATATTAGAACCGAGAGGATCACAGTTTCAGTAGAATACAGGAATACAATACTGCAACGTCACCTTTTTTTAAGAAAAAAAAAAAGAACACTAAACCGGTTCTTTCACTTTTCTCATTTGGAGTGTTACTATAAGCCTCTATGCTACAAAATGCCATTAATATCCCAACTCCTACAACAACTTTGAGTTCAGCGCTATGAATACAAATGCTTTGAGGGCCAGGGGGACGAATCAAAGATTAAGTGAGATTACTAACCTTTAACGTACTCCGATTGCCAAGCAGGCAGTCCTGTAGCACTGGTTCATATTTTTGCATCAAAGTATGCCAGTTATGGTCGCTAACAGTAAAGCTACTTTCATAGCCTGAGGTGGCAGAAGAGCCAGCAGATGCTGCATCTGAGGAGTCTGTAGAATATGAAAATGTTGCATCTGTATCAGAGAGAGAAACAGTCTCACAGTCCTGTAATTTATCGTTCACTGTGGTCTCATTTTCATACTCCAACTCCTGACTGGGCCTGGAGAAGCAATGCAAAGCTCCCAAGTGCTCACAAGTTTGTGCCATCTCTTCTGGCTTCTGCAGATATCCTGTGATGCTGGGATCCAGAACATACTCAGCTTCCTTGATAGCTAACCTGTCTTCAGCTTCGCTTACTCCAGACGCCAAGTTCAGGGAGAGCTGTATGAAGCTGAAATTTGAAGTAAAGCTATCACGTGCACCAACAGAACGAGAAACATCTCTGTTTTGATATTCACAGTTGTTATTCACTTCTGTCTGATCCAAAGCATACATGTTTGGGGGCTTGCTCACTTCAGCACTGTGGCTTTTCTTCCGTGTACGCAATACGGCAGAAACATCTCCTTTGCTTGTTGCTCCAGCAGAGTAAACTGCTATCGCTTTGTTTTTTGACTGTAGACTCGTGCAACAGGAAAGATTTCTGCAGCATCCTGACACATTTCTAGTAGTAGGCAACGTTGTTATTCCATTAGCAGGAACTACAGCACTATTTGCTGCACTACAGCATGAGAATTCAAAGTTATTCTGGCGTTGTCTGCAGAGAGAGCAGTTCTCAAAGCCTCCACAATGCTGCCTGCCATGTTTGAGTTCTTCTGGGCTGAACAGTTTGCAGGCACCCAGGGACTGAAACTCTATCTGTTGCTGAGCTTCTGGCCTCATGTACCCAGGTCTTCTTGCCAGTTTCTTTTTACGAAGAGAGCCTGTGGGCATTAAGTGCTCCTGACCATCTGGGGAGGGGGGAAAAAAAAAAAAAAGTCATTAAAGTGTTTCTGCAGCTTTTTAGGCTTAACGTCTTGCAGCACCTGAAAATAATTGTTTCAGGAATTTCAAACAGTGCATCACTTTCCATTTCAACAAAACAAAGACATTGACCATGTTGCAGATAAAGGAGAAAAGGTGTTGCTGGAGAACACTGTGTATATTTGTTCAGCTTCCTAAAGAGTTTGCATCTGCTTTTAAGGGAACTTGCTAACATAATCATGTTCCTCAGGACACAAATCTAGGTACAGTAAATCACATCATCTTCCCTTCTCATAGCACCACTCCGTGCTGCTTCACTCTCCATTTGCTTAGCAGCATGCTAAAGCACAGACCTTGTTCAAGTCTCTCTGATCCAGAACGACTTTCAGACTTACAGGCACATCTAGGATAGGACCAAATCTGCATGAAAAAGATAGGAACCATACTCACAAAAAAATTATGTGCATAATCAGTTGTCGCTCATGTCCAGTTCCTTGTGTTCACATCCATGTTTTATTAGCACGAACAAATGATTTAGATTCTGCTTCCAGAACAGATGCAACTCTGTAACACTCCATGGCTGCAGATGTCAGTCTAATGACAAGATGTCAGTTAGATCTACTGTACTACCTATTATCCAAAATGTAAAATTCAAGTTTTGCATGCAGGACCATCAATCCTAGAAACTAATGCCATCACATGCTTGGTGATTAATGTCATTAAGAAAGGGCTTCTGCCCAGTACCTCAATTTCCCCACATACACCTTACGTAGATGAAAAAGTAAGTTTGCTGTTTGCAGAGCAGAATAGAAAGAATCAAGATAAAAAAGACCCACAGTAAACATTAAAAGTGGGAGATCAGAATGTGGTGACTTGTCTTCATTTTCTGCAAATGTCTATGTAAAAAATTGTGGGTGAAAGAATACATGGTGACTAATTTCAGTTTCTTATGGATTTACTGCTAGTCAAAAGGTATTCCATTCGTCTGTGCTGCACACAATCAATGGGAATACAAAGTGGATGGTGGTGCAGAGCTTGTATCACAAAAATACATTGACTAGACACATTTGCCAGAGTCACCCTTCAAAGAGAGCTAGTGACCATCTGAATTACACCCTCAATAGCTGCCCTCTACTCATTGAAACAGAATCAATTGCCAGAATCTAGGTGTTATAAATATTCTCATCACTCACACACAGCTCTTCCAAAAAGACAAGTTTCAGGTTGGTTTTTTTCTTTACAAGCAATATATTTAATACTAATCTCTAATCACAACCCTTTGTCAATTATTACATTGATAGATGTGTGTATAATCTAAGCCCCTCAGCAACTCCTAACACAGGTTCAGACACACCTCACTACAATGACATCCTATAAAAAAATGTAAGCATTAGACCTGAAACTTCCCAGGAGGTTTCTCCCATCCTTCACTACACTCTCCAAATAACCTTCAATGAAACCAATTTATACATTTTCCACATACCAGAATAGTGGCACATCTCATCAAGGGACTGCAGTTAAGCTCCTGTATTCTGCTTCCTATCACCATAAATTAGAATACCCCAGCTGTCACTCACATTCTCTTTTGTCAGAGGAAAAAGCATCACAGACATCAGAAATTAAAAAGGTCACAGAGTCCACCAGCCTGTCTACTATAAAAAGACAGGGAAATGTTGTACTGGGAGTAATTTAATAGAAGTGTTCACAAATAGAACCTGCTCTTGGAGTAAGTGAACAAAAATTAAACAAAATGTTTTTCAGAATTTAAGTCTTTCAGTTTATATACAAAATAAGAGCCTAAATTTGCCTGCAGCAGAAGAAATCAGTCACGCACAAAAAAGTCATTCTAAGAGTGGGTATACTTCATCGCCGTTCACAAAGGCTAGTTACAGGCCTCGTCAGTAAAAATGGAAAAGGTTCTTCGGCTTAATTAAAATCAGTTTAAAATTGATGTCACTAAATCACTATGAATTTCTAAAGCAGACAGATAATTACAGCTCTTTAAACACCAAATTTAAACTAAGCTAACGTAAGTAAAGTTTAAATAGAGCAAAGTGTTAGATATTTGCTCCAAATGAACTGGATGCAATTCTAAAAATTATTTGAGCCAACACGGTACAATTCCAGCATCCTGAACTAGTCCACACAAAACCCACGCACCTCTGCGCTCCTCCCAGTGTTCACAGGTAACTCTCTATAGACAGCTTTACCGTTCAGCTACTTTACGCACTCCGGGTCTGCCTCCTGGCGAGTCCAGCAACACCAGTCCCTCATCTGGCTACCAGAGAGGTACCGCTGCTTGAATTATGCTAAAGATTACAGTCCAAGCCACAAGCTGTTCAGAGGATGCTATGAGGAGAGGGCTGCAAGTCCTTAGCCCCACTGTAGCTGCACCTAAGCGCAAGGCAGAGGTGGACAGGCACAGAGCTGGGACCAGCACCTCAATACGAACACCCACGCATTCCCCAAAAGATAAGGGAGGGAGGAGGAGGCTGCAGCCTGACCCCCAGCTTCAGCTGGAGAGTAGTCACAGTGCCCTCAGCCATCACAAAATCCAGCCAGGATGTTACTATGGCTTTGGGTATATTGTTTGTGTGCTGTCTACCCTCATGCCATGTTCCTTTTCTGAAGATTGGAGTAATTTGAGGTTTTTTTATTACAATGTATCTCAAATTTAGTTACAAAGACTTTGCTTTTCTGCACAGCCTTCCAACCATAGTTTGCTTTGTCTACTCATCAGATACAGAAACTACACTGAACCAATTCAGCTAGCTCCTTGGAAAAAGACAGGCCTCGTTTTTTTCTTGTCATTCCCTCTGTTTCAAGCACGTCAAATAACTGATGGCAATTAACCACAAAACTATCAAAATGGTACCCTGGACCACTGAGACAACTGAAGGTATTAAGCCCTACATTACAGTGCGTCATGCATGAGACATGCACTTAGAAAAAAGTCACAAATGGAAGGAGGGCCTTTCAATTGTAATATTGCAAATCAACTTTCAAAAAATATACATTTGCAATCCTAGAAGATAATGCAATGTATATTCTAATGTCAGATTACATGCATATTGCTTCAAATCCAAATAATGAAAGCCCAGAAATAATTACAATAGCTCTTTCAACAGAACAATCTTTCCTGTTGACCAACATTTCAGAAAAACTAACAGCTCAGAGACAGAGAACAGGAGAGAAGAGGAAAGAAAAAAAAAAAGTTTATTGTTGTAAAGCAAGGCATGATCAGCAAGCTGTTCACATCTCAGATGAAGCAGTAAGAAGAATGAGAGGAGAAGCTAAAAATCATTTCCCACTGACAAAAAGAGCCCATTCTCTTGTGCCCAGCCTGACACTAAAGGATAGCAGAATAGTCATCTAATTTATTTTTGATGATCGGTCTTTCTTTTCAGCCACAAAAGTGGCAGTCCAGTTTTTTGACCAAACGCTCCAGTAGCATCTGTGGACAGACAGGTGTAACTACCTTCCAATTTTGTAAAGTCCAGTAGGATTTTATAGGTCAGTACAGAAACTCTGAAGCAAGTACCTCCCCACCCCTGCTTTAAACACATTAGGTAGAATGCTTGTAGACTCACTAACTTCTCCTTGAAAGTAACCAAGAAATTATATATGCGGCTTTAAAGAGAGCTCAACTCTTTATACACAGTTGATTTTTTTTAATAACAAATTCACCTTCAGAACATTCGTGAGTGGTAACTGTGGTGTGGATGAAAAGATATTTGGTCATCTTCAAAGCCAACAATCAAAGCACTGCTCCAAGCAATTTCTGTAGTGCTGCTTCTGTCAAGGAAGCCTTAAACACCTGCATTAAACTGTATGCAAACAAAGTGAGTGAGATGAAAATATTATTTACAAACACAGAAACACACAAATGTTTAACCTAAACAAAAATAAACCATTCTTAGGGACTAATCAATCTGACATAACAACAACCATTACTGTTCAGTTCCTACATCATAAAAATACATAAAATTTTGTATATTCCTAATCAGCTATATTTTGACTCAAAATAAGATGACACTATGTTAAAACAAACCAGCACTGTCTCTTCACACAAATAAGCTTTCAAAGAAAGTTAATTCTAAATATTTTTGTAACTCCTAAAATGCAAATGCCTCATTTAGCTTTTTCAACTTACTGAATGTTAACTAGACTTTGATCTATCTAGCATTTTACGAAGTGTATCTGTAGAAGTCAAGCAATGGCTGAGCTACACTGTATTTGATACCATTTACAGATTATTACCTCACCAAGGCTTCCTGTGATTTCTAAGGTTGTAAGCTGGGTTCAGTTATTCAACTGTTAAATTTCCAAGACATCACACAGAAAATATTCTCTGAAATCATTACATGCATGTTCATTTCTATTCTTCATTAGAAAAAACAAAGAGTTGTGCATTTTAGAAGTCAGAGTGGTCTTTCTTAGCCAGTGTTTAAATAATCGTATTTTTATTGACGTACTCCCATAATGCACAAGTCATCCAGTTGTTACATTTAGCCTCTTATCTCCTTAATGCAACAACTCATTTTAAGCCATTTATTGAAACTGCAGCCTCTCTCTCTAGAGTAAGAATCACATTACCTGACACCAGTTTCAATATGCCCATCAACTTTTTTTCCCACTCAAGAAGAGGTTTAAACCCGGTTTTGCCTTAACACTAAGAAAGAAAAATCTATTAAAAAGTAAGCCAGTAAATATCAAACACTTCTCATGTCAGTGACAATTGCCTATTTAGTCAGGGATATTAAGAGAAACACACCTTTCCTTAATCACTTATTGTAATTGTGCTTGATGCTACCAACATATTAAAAACCATCTGCACCTATCAGTATTCAGCAGTGGACTGAACATGCACAAAAGCAGACTTTTTTCTCAAGGAAAAAAGCCTTGCTGAATCAGGGCCTATGCGTGACAAAAACCAGAAATATGCCTTTCTGATCTTCTAAAATTTAAAAATACAATAAGTATCCAGCTTGCAAAAGCATGCAGTTCTACTGTGAAGGCCTGTTTGATAACTCATCAGCACCCTAAGGATGGCAACCAGAGACCGAAGGTTTTTGGCTGTTACAGAAAACTGCATTCCTCTGCACTGAATGAAAATGACACCACCCAACTTCTCCACTGTGGCATTACAAGGAAACTCATTTTGCTGGCCAGAAAAGCAAGTGGCCAAATTCACTCTAGAACAGTCAGGTGACTCCACGCTGTCTCAATAAAGCATGACTTACATAGCATGGTATTGCCAAAAAAAAGACATTTCTGCTCTTTTCATTTTTGTTTTCATGCAGCCAGCTACTGCTACAGGAGTCCCAAGAAAAAAAGAAACCAAAACAAAAAACAAAAACATAAAAAGCCAGGGAAGCCCAAGACCTGTGGAATAATCTTTATCATAATCCTATTACAGCAACTCCTCACACATCTCATTCTTGGGCTGTTACTACATCTCACATTCAAATTTCATCTCTGGTTGATGAGCCTCAACCCAGTCTCCAAACCTACTTATACAGCTCACTCAGATTTCACCCAGCCCACTGCTATCAGTCTAGGCTAGTTGGAACTGCCAAACTCACATAATCAACTGTCTAACGTAACAGTTAGCTCTTCAGGCTCCCAGTCATCACTTACCCTACACCCAAGCTCTGCTTTCCATCCTGTGGAGCACCTGATGGACAACGAAACACCCTGGGGGAGAACATGAGCAGGTCTGGGAAAACAAGCTGGTACCAGCACCGGATGCCTTTGACACAGTCAATAACAGAAGACACTTAACTTCCCCACAAATACCCAGACCAATTTGTTTTAAACCTCAGGGTATAATTCTTTTCAACTTATAATTAAATAAATAATTTATCCACTTTCCAAAGCAGCAAGAGGACACAGGCGTTGCAAGCCTAGAGAACATTCACAACAGAGAGCCAATGCTTATTTCGGTAGTTTTGGGGGTTTTTAAGTTTCTTCACTTTCTTCCTGGGGAAAAAAGCTTTTGTTCCCAGTTTCAGTGCAAAAGCCTGTAGAGGCAGTCCATGCAAATGTCAAGAGGTGAAAACTCCGTTTCTTTCTGAAGATCTGAGAACAGCTTTAAATATTACATAGAAATAGGGTAGCAAAGATTTTGCAAAGCAGCTGTGAAGTCTGGTTAGGTCCTAAATTAATTTGCAAACAACACTTAACGGGTTTGCAGTCATATCCTATAAGAGTATTTCACCAAACACGTGTGTAACTGAAATTAGTACACAGCAGTCTTTTTCAAGCATGGTCTATTTAACACACCACACTTCTCTTTCATCACTCTGTCTACAGAGTGACAGTGTGGATTCCCACTACTTCTGCTCAGTCAGATCATCTGCAGCAAGACTCTTAATATAAAACTCATTGCAGGGGAGAGGAGGGAGGAACAAAAAAAAAAAAAAAAAAAAAAAAAGGGAGTGAAGTGAGAGAGCACGTTGACAGCAGTCAATTTCTAATTCAAGCACAGTTTGAGTACTACAGCTTAGAGATTTGAATTTTTAATTTCACCAAGAGAGTGGGTTCCAAATTAAGCATCTGATGCACAGTCAGTCTGAAACCAGAATTGAGTTTACTGAAATAGAAAGTAATTTTCTCTTAACAGCTCAGTAGTGATCACATATAATGAAAATAAAACAACGTGGCAGTTCCTATATTGCCAAGGGTGAAGAGTCAGAATGCTTTTAGCTTTACAATTTAATATCTAAGTCCCAGGACAAATGCTCTTCCTTTGCCTGCTGAAGGAAGTTTACCTTACAGCCCCAGTCAGACTGTCAGGATGCAATGTCAGTGCTGTCTAGACAACAATGGAGGTGGAATGGAGCTCCAGACATCAGGAAAGCTGAGCAATAACTTCCCACAGAAAGCACAGCACCTCAGGATGCAGCTTAAATACAAGATACTGCAAATGCCAGGCATGTACGCAAACTGCAGTTACAGCAACACATGGGACACAGAGCCTACCTGCAGCAAGGAGGCAGGCAAATGAGCAGCACCGGTCCTTCACTCTGCTCCCCTAAAAGGAAAATCTCAAGCCTTTGCACGAACCTCTGCAACTCTTTATCCTCCCACAAAATTTCTGTACTCAGGTATTCTCTGCTCTTTGCAGAAGCAAGTGTGCGGACTGTGCTTTTGCTGGCTGTCAATAAATCACCTCTGAGTGGCAAGATGAAGATTCTCAACTGAGCCCACGAGGCACAGACTGCAGCACTGCTCTCCTATCCTCAACAGCTACACAAATTCAGTTAATGCAAGTCCTTGCTAAAGGTCAGCAGATTACTTTGCATCAGCAGTCTGTAGGTGTTAGAGCCTGCGAGAAGTCAACCTTTGTGCTCCAGCAAACCCAGTGCAGTTCCCTTAGAGACCTACATGGGTAAGCAGGAAAGATGCACGATATCCCTTTTGAGATCTCTGGTGAGAATATGGCTCAGCCTTTACAACCCCCACCCAAGGCTGCAAACAGACAAAACAGAAATTTGAAGTTTGTTTTATTGGACCTGAGAACACAAAAGTGAAGACAATCAGCTTCTCCTCTGGTACAGAGGAGAAGAGTAGATGGTTCAGGTGAAATCCTGAGATTATCTTATGAACAAGCTATGGAAGAAGTATTATAGCACATATTGCTGAAACTGCAGCAGAATACTAACTATGGGCAAGAACACCTCTCTTCTAGCAGAAATCACAGCTCCTTCGAAATAAGGTGGGACAGAAGTCACTCTGCCTAGAGCAAGACATTTAGACATTAAAAAAACCCCCACAACAACAAAAACTTAACATTCCAGGAAAGAATATAGATTCTCTCTAGAAGGTAACTGCATTGCATTACAGACTGTAGCAGACGTGCCAGCACAGAGCAGTGATGGCCATTGATACCAAGGCTGAGAAGACCTCAAGAAAGGGCTGGAGTGTACTCAAAGGCAGCACCCACCAGCACTAGACAGCTTGCAGTCCATACCTCCCCAGATAACAGCCTTAGCATTAGAGGCCAAATTAGGTATTTCCTACCCATGTCACCAGGTACTGCAGGAACACTGCCTCCATAACCAGACTCCCAGAGTGACAAGTTACACGAGACCAAAGCAACTGCCTACTCAGTCCCAGGCAGGAGCTGATAGTTACCCCACGTGCCTTGCCACAACCCTGACGTGCACAAGTCTCTTTCAGTCCCCTAGCTGCATTCCTCTCACAACAGCAAACACGTCTCAACTTACCTCCAAAAATCCTCATCACTCAAGCTTCCAGACCTGCCAGTTCCCCAGTCCCCTCAGATCACCCCATCCCCTCCCAGCTTCACACTCCCCATCAGCAGGATTCAGAAGTTTCTTGGCTTCTTCAGGTGCAGTTTAAAGGACCCCAACCTCACTTCAGCTGTGTCCACTGATTTCATGGCTTGCCTCCAGGTGGTCAGCCTTTTGGCTATCAGGATTTCAGCCAGTTGTCAGGGATCCTGTTACCTCTTTCACAGCACACACATAGCTTGTATGAACATCAAACCCCACTCTAAAGGCACACTGTCTCCATTAATTCCCTTTGAGATCATCTCAATGAAAACATTCTTTTAAGAGCTTCTTTCCCATGACTGTAAATCATTGCTGTTCACATCTAGAAAATCAAGACAATTACCTGCCACAATTTACTCCGATGGTCTCCCTGGGCTAACAAATACTAGTTAATAATACAGGTTATGCTTATTAATATATGCCTATGATGCTCAAAAAAAGCACAGATTTTTGCCAGAGGTTTTTTTAACTTATTTCTGTCACATGCTATTTGTAATTCACATAAGTATTCCTACCTAAGTACAAGGCCATAGGCTCTGTCACCTCTCCTTGAACCTTACCTGCCTGCTTTTATTACCCAAGTAAATTAAAGCACAGTTATTAATTTCAGAATAAATTGTACCTTTACATGAGAAAGCCTGCAGATGTTTCTTGGGTACCAAGGACTCTGTGTGATACTGTAACAAAACAAACTCTTGAGTAAAATATTTCAAGTTAAAAATGAGAAGTAAACTCAAATTAGACTGACCTGTAAAAATATTCTCTATATTAAAAGAAGATTTTCTTGAATAATCCAAGGAAGCAGTTTTTCAGGACAACATATTCTGGGTTCAGCTTAGCATTTTAAATGGATAAAAAAAGATGAGATTGTACCATATGGTGTTAACCATGCATACCTGTAAAGGTCTGTTTCAGTAACAAAAAGCTTGGCAGAGAAAAACTCAGTCTCATTCAAACTGTTTTCCAGAATAAATATAGATCACTAACACATTATTTCCAGTACTTTTTTTTTTTTAATTACTTGCTTTAGAAAACCGGGATTCAGAATCCAGGATTAGCAAGGTCCTGTGCAAGACAGCTCACATTTCCCTATCCCTTTCAGTTGTATGGGCCAGGCCCCTGGGTACTACCACTGCAGCAGCAGCAGGGGATTTCTTCCCCAGCTTCTTTCAGGGTTATGCACTGAAGGTCGATAGTACTCCTGACAAGTATTATTAAAAAGTAGCAGACAGAACTGCTGGAGCTTCCTTTCAAGGAAAGCAATGTGTTTTCAGAGACATTTGATCTCACCAGTCCTGAGGAACAGCAGTAATCTGATGCATTAGTTTGTGGCTGAAAGCAGACCATGTGAGAAACTGCAAAACCTACCCAAGCTGCAAAGCACGCCCCAGCCAGAACTAAGGACTTACACAGGAGTCCTGAAAGACAGCTAGGGAAAAAAACAAAAAAAACCCAAAACCAACACATTTGCTCTATAAGAATACACCTAAGGCTTTGTACCTTTAGAACACCTGTCTTCACTGAAACGACTGGGGATTTCAAAGGCAGCATTTAGATAGAATTTCATCTTAAAACTATGAAACCTTGGAATCCCAGGTCCCCCTGAGACTGGTCATGCAATAACACTATTCCATATGGGATTCTGTACAGTGAAGTTTCACTGGAAAATTCAGGTTTAACTTACATTTTCACTAGGAATTTGAAGCAAATACAATCATCATATTTAGATGACTCATTAATTTATCTATAATATGACTTGTATCTGCCTACGTTTTTGTACTCCAAACCTAAACAAGCCTATACTAATTCACAGATCTGACACAGGAAAGTATATTTGTAAAATATCTGTGTCAAGTCCACTAGGATAGTCCACAGATAGAAGTTCACCAATGGCCTCCTTTAATTTCTACCTTTAAGCACTACCTTTAAGCTGGAAGCCTTTTAAATCCCCTCCTGACTAGAGGGAAAGGAAAAGTCACAGCATTTTGAAGGTACTTGCAAAAGTTGCACAACCTAAAAAAAATATCCTCTCCCTCCAGTCCTCAGTGAGCAGGAACACCTTGCATGAATGGCCTTACAAAAACAAAGAGATGCCAATACAACTGCGAGGTACTGAGAAGACACATGGATTTTCATCTCTGTACAATAAAAGTGTCATAGTGCTTTACTGAACAAAAACATATGAAATGCCTTAAATTACCTTAAAGTCTGAGTCACAAGCAAGGACTTCTGTACCAGAGAAAGTCATGTAGGCAGAACTAAGGGCATCTTTAAGGTTAGAATGCCCTCTTTGGGTATAAAGATATGTTTGCAGCAACAGTAAATTTCAGAAAATACAGTGCTATTCTATGCTGTAGAAAGGAAAGTAAATCAAAGAGTGCCAAGTATGCTACTCCAAAACCTTTAAAGATGTTATAAATTGCATCTGGTTACCCCCTACTAGCAATAAGTTTCCTAAGATGCTATGCATACACAGCAGCGCACATGGGTAGGACAAGATGAGCGTAACTCAAAAGAGAGTTTCAGACTGGATACAACAAAAAATTTTTTCAGCCAAGCAGTGGAGCAGACTGCCCAGAGAGGTTGTGCAGTCCTTGGAGGTTTTCAAGACCCCATAGGATAAAGCCCTGAGCAACTTGGTACACCCTCAGAATCAGCCCTGCCTTGAGCAGGGACTTGGACCTACTGAGGTGTCCTCCAAGCTGAACTACTCTATCATACCTCTAAGATTTAAATACATCTCAGGATTTGCAGTATTCCACTAGTTATCTACACACACAACAAAAGTTCAAGAGTTTCACCTGTAAAGGTACATTCAACTTTGCAATTGTTCCAATTTATCCAATTTAACTCCATAAAGGAGTCACAAGGAAGTTAGTAAACAATAGTTTCATCACATCTGGAAGCTGGGAACAACTGACTTTTGATGAACAAAATTAAAAATAAAGTTCAGGCCCTGAAACAAATAGTTCTCAACCAGCATTTAAGCATCCAGCAACCACACACAGAAATCACAAGCTTCAATGATTGTCTTCCATAAGGCACTGACCGACACAGTAAGACATAACAACATCGGTACCCCTCCTGCTCCTCAGCAGCAGACCTTTAGTATTTAGCTGGTAATTAAACGATGCTCGTGCACATCACTGAAGTGTCACTTTGACCTACTGCAATTATTTCATAAAATGTTTATTTATAAAATGCTTTTTTTAATTGGCGGTACAAACATTGGAGAGCATTTATCTCAATGCATTAATCAGTTTGCTACATTAAAAATTATTTTGGTAACTTTTCCTAGGCTGCTTGCTGACTGGAGGACAGACGGAGACATCTGTAAGACTATAACTGTCTAAAGACACTTGCCTTTCAAAAACACAATCCCTTAAATGGTGCCAAGGGTATTACATATACACAAACATACACACACAAAATCTTAACATCACCTCTGAACAGCTGCAACAAAACCTGCCTCTCACAAACGTTCTGGCAAAGGAAAGAGGAAGTCCACCTCTGCCCAGGGAATACTGCCTCTGCCCTATCCAGTCCATGAAGTCTAATTATAACACGGGCAGGGAAAAAGCCGAATCAGAATACTCTACCACACAGCTGTATCAGCCAGCCATAATGGTGCCAAGGATTATATGTTCTGTGTAATCAAGTGCACAAATACTAGTTATAGTTATTTCTGTATCTCCTCTTCTCTTGCTTGGTTTCATTTAGAATTTGATGGATTTCTGGGGCTAGTCACTTTCTTATTCCAATAATGTGTAATGTTGGTGCTTAAAATATGCATACAGACTGCTACAAAGAATTCCTTAGAATAGCCTTAAGCTGTCCTCTGCATTGTCTTTCCCTGGTCTGGTAGGGTTTTTATTATTATTACTACTACTATTATTCCCTACTTACCTCCCTGTATTGCAATCCTCCTTTTAAAAAGTTCTCTTAACCTTAATATCATTATTTTCAAGTCATTAGAGATCATTTTTAGCAAGTTAACACATAGAACAATTAGTCCTAAGAAAAGACCTGGAAAAGAAGTCACCAACCCCATGTATTTCTCATACGGCTTGCACCAAACAGACTTACTGACCTTTCAATATGAAAACCACAGCCAGCCTAAACTTGCTAGGCAAAGCACACGGAGTTTCACTAAGACTGGACAGTGCAAAAAGCAGTAACATAAGAAGCACGTGCATCCAGAACCATCAGAAAGGTCTGGACCCTCATCAAGAAATTTAGTGCCACACCAAGCTCACCAAAACACAGTCAAAGTGGTGCTAGCACACTGCTATCACTAGTTATATCAAAGCTAAATTATTTTTACCTTATATTAATTTGGTAAGTGAATTGCATTAATATACACAGTCTATTCAACCTGAAGATAAAAACCTTACCAGTTGTGGTCTAAGGGATAAACAGAAGGCCCTAAAGAACAATGGGGAAAGCCAGCAGATTTCACAAAGGACAAGCAGAAGACCTATGGATTGTTCTCCCAGAACAGCAGCACTGGTTATTAGTTCCCAGTCCTACCTCCTAGAGAGAAAGACGGTAACAAAGGTACTTCTGAAAAACTAAACATCATAACTATACTCAAGGTAGGCAGAGAACACCTCCTTGGCTAACATGAAATGGTGCTTAACTTGGCCCTGGAGCAGATGATCCCACGGAAAATTCTGTCATTGGCAAAAGCTGGTACCATAGCAGGAAAATTCTCAATCTGCTAAAAGAACAAATATTCTACTGCTGGTGCTTAATGCATATAAAGGAAGAAGCAGGAGCTGGTCTTTTCTTACCTTACAGCCAACCAAGACCCTCTGACAAAGCAGCACTTTGTCCCCCATCTTCACTCCCGCACATAGCAAACAGCCAAGATGGACACACTGCTTAGAGGGAACCGTTAACTAGAGCAGCTCTTCTCGTGGCCTTGTCTGTACAAGACCCTGGCGGACCACAAGCATGGGAACACTAGAGCAGCTGTCGACATTCAGGTTTCCCAGGGAAAAGAGAAACAAAGTACCTGTTGATTATTAACTAGTTTGAGAGCAAAATTACACAGAGGATGAGCTGCACTGGTGCTGCACTCCAGTCAATGGCAACCAGGTCCCCCTCACACAATTTTAACAAGGGTCTCCTCAAGATTTTCATTGCTCTAAGCACACAAAAATGTACTGCTCTCCTACGTAAGGGCTCTGGCAGGACAGGAGCACAGTTTCAGCATGGTGCCATGCCAAAATAATGCTGCGCCACCACAGTGGCAGCATAGCCTGGAATGATGCAGGGTGTTCAAGAGCATCTCACGCCCCTGAGACTTCACAGCACCGCTGACGTACACATCAGCACCCCTTCCATGTCACTCCCACTGGCGACATGGCAATCACAAAGATGTTAAAATTAAGGAAATATTGCTACAGCAATGTAAATGACCACCAAACTCGGCAGCTGTCTGTCCCGCTCTCCTGAGACTGGTGTGCCTATTGATCTTCCAGAGAAGAGCTGGGAACGCAACATGTCCACAGCCCTAGCTATTAGTGCAAATACTGACAGGTTAATGCACTGCTCAGTATATGGGAACAGCCAAGCCCCAGCGAACAGCTGTGCTGCCCATTCCCCCCACCACCTGGGTCTCCATGGGCCATTAGCAACAGGAAGCACCCGGACCTTAGCCCAACACATGAAATTCAACCTCGTTCCCACCTCAGTAACAATCCCTAGCTGAAACCCTAACAGAGACGGGAAAGCTCTTGTCCCCAAAGCCATGCTCTCCAACAACAAAGGAAAACATCCCAATATGATCAGCTCTGCTCTTGCAACAAGAAGTCAGATATTTTACGGGACTGAGGCTGCCTGGATTTACCCACTGAACAGGCTCGGTGATGCTCCTTCCTTGGATCGTCAGGGTGTTTCCCTAAAGTAAAACATGTGTGCAGGAAGAGGATCAAACTGACCACAAGAATTAGACAGAAACAGATAACGTAAGAAAAAAGGCCATGGCTATAAGCATTCAGCATTGCAGGTAGTCTCCACCAGCATCATTCCAGCCTGTACTTCTGCAGTAGTGATAATCCATAAAATTAAGCTGATATATCAGTGGAAGGGATACTTACTACCCTGTCATTAATGACGGGAATCAAAATACTTTCAGTATCCAACTAAAACAGCAAGCGAGCATTTTAGTAGCAGGAAAAAATTGTCCATCCACTTCCCAAGCTCTCTGGAGACTTTATGGCTTTCCAAAACCAAAACAAAAAGACCCTAAGAATGGTTTCTTTCAATGCTCAAAACATACTTTTCAGACCCAAAGACCTGACTGCCAATTTAAACTCAAAGTGCTGCCAGATAGACAAGCAGAGCTAGGGACTACTCTGCTTACTCCCTCAATCAGCAAAGTCTCAAAGCCATAATCAAACTTCATTTTCTCAGGCACACTGAAAACGTCACTACCATTTGATTCTAATTTTCCATTATTATTATTATGATGCAGAATTTAGCAAGGTCTTTAAAAGCTACACCAATGCCACATGCCTTATGTTACATCAACCTAGGGACCTGCAAAACAACTCAGAAAATCTCATTATATCAACTCCCAGTTCCTGTCTCTCCCACATTCTTACTCAGTTTTACAATATTATCAACCTCTTGACTTTTCGCTCCACAGGTTGCCTTAGAGTCCCTCTACTATGAGATTTTCTTCTGTAACGGTTTCCTGCCCCCCTGACCTCTCAAGCCCAGCAAAAGAAATCTTTCAACTGCTAAATCCCTCCAAACAACTGTCACCTCTGCCATTGCAGAGAACAGGGGAAGTTCACACACATCACATTCATTCCGCTCTTGGTTTCAAGTAGCCACTTCTCCCGCACATCTCTTTCCCAAGGAGATTTTATCATCTAAGCACACATATGCTGTGTTTAGCACATTACTGTTACATTTGCAGTTCTGACTTGGGTGCCGTTTGATCCGATCTACAACTAGCTAATGCATACAGCTTTGAAACAAAAGGAGCTAGCTAAGCACTACTAAGAAAATGCATTTTCCACTTTCCATCCCTAATTCTGAGTACACAGCTGTTTGTGTAGTAAATATTTAATTTTCAAGGTGAAATCTAGTTTTATTTGTAACAACAGCAAGGGTAAAAAAAACACTAACAGAAGGCAAAAACAGCAGAGTTACTAGACAATTTACTCTGACACCAGGGTCACACAACTAACTCACCTATTTGTAAGGCAGCAAGAGAGGAGATGAGAAAGAACAGAAAGTGCCACCAATCACACTCATTAGGCAGCAGGGTCCCAAATTAGTAATTTATCACACAGAGGTAATAAGAGATGTGCTGGAAGGAAGCGTGGCTATAAGATGGAGGGGGGTCTGAAACAGAGAGAGCAGCATTGTACTGTATGTACAAAGGGGAGACAGAATCCAAATTCCGCACGTCCCAAAGGAATCACACTGAACAAAGAAGCCCCACTCGAGGCAAGCACGTGATCTCCCCCCTCTGCCTGCAGACTTCAGATTAGTCATTAAGCCACTCTACATTCTCGGCATCAGTAAACAGGGAAGTAACTCCACATCAATAGCTAATTCAATTTCCATATAGAAAACTCATGTTTAACAAACAAAGTACGTCCATAGCCGACCTCAGCTTCCGCAGCAGCAGTACCTAGGAGGCTCGATAAAGAAACGTTCTTCCTGAAAGCATTTTTCAGGTGAGCAGTTAATGGAATCTGTGCCTATATGCTAAAAGAGAAGAAAAAAGAGATTTAAATGGAGTGTTAAATAGTTAACATTACACAGAACTAAGTAAACACCGCTAAATAAGGCTCCTACCGTGCTCTAACGTAGGCACAGCAGTCTTTGTTCAGTGCCAGAGGGCCAAGCTTTTTCTTGTGTGGCTGCTGATTTACAAAGGGCACATTCATCCCAAATACATAAAGGTTTTGCAGCAGTCTTCCTTCAAGAATATTGAATAGTATTACAACATATCCAGGGCTCAATCCTAATCTAAGTGACACATCATGAAAGGGAGCTGCTCTCTGGAAAAAGACACAAAATGCTGAGGATGAACTTGGAAATCACTATGGCAACTCCGCAGGTTCCTTTCTGTTCACCTTTAGGCAGTAAGGAGGTAAGAAAATCCCTTTCCACAGGAGTCATTAATATGCATTATGACCAGAACCAGAAAAGGCCGCAGCCTCTCGGCTGCTCGATTAGAAAGGTTTGCTCGAGGAAACCTAATGTTAAAATGAAAAAAATCATAACTCCTGAGGAGTGCTCAGGAGGCATTACACACTCCAGGAGATCTCATTTGAAAGGTCCGGTGGTTCAGTAGCTGTCGGAGGCCCAAGTTACAGTGAGCAAAAAAAGCCTAACCAAGTGTGCCTAATTCGTGAACAAAGTCAGAATTAACCTTTGGGGTTTTTGCTTTTGTGAGTACAAAACATTGTTTGCAGTGCTTTCTGTCTTCCTGTTCGTCACAATTAATTTATCCTGGTGCTAATAAATCCTCTTTTCTTACACAGCTCCACTACAATTCCAGCAGCAGCAGCTTAGGCCCAAACTTTTGACTTCACTTTACTGAAGAGAACAAAGGCTGATTTTTCTAAATTAGAAGAGGAAGGAAGCCAGTGCTGATACAATACTTGCCTCTGACCACTCTTCAGAGTGCTGCTGCGCTGTGATCATTAGCATCACGTATCGGAACGTGTTATTTCTACTGCCCAATCTCAAAGAGCTATACAGAAAATCAGTAACTTTGATAGTATAAGCACTGGGAAGTAAAGAAAAAAAGACAGAGTTGAACAGGGTCTTAATCCCAAGAGTGCAGAACACTGTTCATAAGCATTCGGGGATTCATTTACATTCCCCCTACCCACAACGTCCACAACATTATAAGCAAGGTCAAACCTTGCTCAGATATGTTTATTTTAAAATCAAATATTTACTTGAAACATCCCTACTTTTCAGTTTCCTGAGTGCCCAAAAGCTCTATCAATAGCAAAATCTGTTACAGCTTCATCTGGAAAACCACTGTCAAAGCCTTGCTAGGAGCCACAACAACTTTAGCAATGAGATGAGGGAATACCCGTTAAATGTAATTACAGGGACTTTAGTACTTAAATGACATGCAAAGTTTAATAAAGTAGAACTTTTCCCATTTTCATGAGTTACTGTAAGGCCAAACGCAAAATTAGCAAATAAAGGAATAAAAACAAAAGGACAAAACCAGAGATAATGCATCACAGTGTCTGTTCATTTTCTTGAAAACTCTGTATTTACTTGTAATTACCAGTAGCACTTACTGGTGTATGTTCTGCAGCGCATGTTGTAAAAGCCTTTATTATAAAGACACTTCACTGCAGAGCTCTTAAATCACTATTCAGAAGCACAGCAAAAAGTTACTCAAGCATTTGTACACAAAGATTAGCATGGATTACCAAAACACGAATGAACTGTTTTCTATTAAACCGTTGGCAAGGACAACTGAAGTGTTTGCACAAAGTCTTGCTGGACTAATGGAGCTCAGAGAACCGCAGTTTCCCGACAACCCAAGAGGCAGCAGATGCACCCAGTGAGCAATACACGTTTCAACCCCAGCTCTCCTGGGAAAGGGGAGATTTTTTTTTCCAAAATTTCCCCAAGGTTCCAGCCTTTCAGCCGCTCCAGTAACGAAGGCAGCCCTAGCTAGGCCAGCTGATGGCTGCTTCTCTGAGAGAGAAGGCGGGAAGCTCATCCACATTAGAGGTCACGGTCTTACAGCGCTCAGTTATTCATAAAAGTATATATGCACAGCTTCTCTGTTGAGATGGTAGTTTCCTTTAAGCCAAGTTTGGAGATACTGTACGGGTGACTTTTCCAGGAGAACTGTTACTTCCCTCTTTACAGTTAGTCATTTGGGGGAAAAAAAAGAATTTTATACATCTTTATATCAATATCATTGTTTTCATGTTGGCTTAAGTAAGATTAAAAAGGATTTTGGAAGTTTAAAAAATAATAATGTTATTTCAATGCTGCAACACAGTTTCTTAGACTACCTTTACTGTGAAATAAATGCTAACATCACCGGGGTCTAAAAAAAACCCCTAAATTTTCCAGACTGAAATGCAAGAAGAGCATTTTTCAACCGAAAAAACGCTGAATTCCCCCGTAGTCCACAGGTCTCCCCGCACCAAGAGCTGCCGGCCCTCCCAGCTGAAGGCCAC
>NW_010419447.1:0-902 GCF_000710305.1 Buceros rhinoceros silvestris
AAGGCTGCTCCTGGAGCCAGCTGGAAGCAGCTCCTGGCCTCCACCCAGGACAGCTGTCCCACCCCATGTGTCCGTCCAGCCCCATCCCACAAGACCCCAACCAAAACGCTGCAATTTATGCCACATAAACCAGTGAATGCTCTAATATAAGAGCATTTTTTAAATGTTTTATGGGATTTTATGGGGTTGATACCTTGCCTAAGAACAGTTACTTGTTGGTTTAAATTGGCTGCTAAACATCGCCTGGGTTTTATCTAAATCCAGAAGAAAGGTTTCTGCGCAGAATCCTGTTTGGAAAACTCTGGGTTTTCTGGCATTTAGAGGGCAAGTTTGACATATTCACTCCAGCACGAGGGGAAAATCCAGACAAGCAAACCAGTGCAACAGGATATTACACCTAAATTTCCATCCAAGTCATCAAACTCGTTCTATTCCAACCAGTTGCAGGTTACCAGAAAAGTGCATCTCATTATTAGAATTTTAATTGACGTATGTGGTAGTAGAGCAATAGGAAAATTTACTATTTGGAGAAAGTATCAGATCATGGCAAACAATTCTGTGACGTAACATCTCAAATTCACGGAGAGTGGCTCCCTCTTGCAGGAAATGTCAGCATGCAGGTGGTTATCAGCATGGTCTTGAGAACCGAACTCAGCCCACCTGTGTCATCCAGCCCATCAGCACAACGTCCTGTGTTTGGACGAGCTCTCTCTTCTTATGCTTCCCAAACTGGGAAAAATCTGCTCTGCAGTTGAAGAGCCCAGCCTCGTAACGATCCCAGCAGCTCCTCTCGAACAGCAGAATTCCTTGCATTTCAAAGGGGAGTCACACACAGCACAGACGTTCTCTGTCACTCACCCAGGGAAGCGTAAAACCACAGGCTTTAGCCCATTGGGTTCAGC
>NW_010419447.1:995-7429 GCF_000710305.1 Buceros rhinoceros silvestris
TCAGCAGAGCACCGAAGCACTTAAAACACGTCCTGCAGACCATAGCATTAAGCTTTGTTCTAACAAGAGCTGTGCGGAACAGGCATTTGCCCTGAACCAGACCTCTGCAGTCTACTACCAGCCAGCCACAAAAAGCGATAGTGTTAACTGAAAGCAAGTACCCCGCCAGACCTAGAATGATGTGAGTGGGGCAGGAGTCATTTCCGGCTACTGTTTGCTTTGCTTTCCAACCTCCAGCTGCCTCCTGATGTCAGATACATCCATGGGGACCCGCACTGTCAGACCATCCATTGACTTCTTGATGCACACCTGGCAGCCGAGGCGAGATCTGAGAAGAAAATGTTAAGTGAGGCTCCACAGTAAAGGAAGAAATTCCCCACCCACATTGGGATGCCTTCTCCAGGCTGGGATTTCACTCAAGTGCCTGCCAAAGGTCTCCTGTGTCCCAAGAGAAAGCGGCTCTAGAGGCACAACTGCAATACAGACCAAGTCCTGTTCCCTTAGAAACAGGTGCCAGGGGCTGAGAAACTGCCTCAGAGGCCTGAGTGTTTCCTGCGATCAGCGGGGAGGCTTACGTCTCAGTGAGTCCATATGCCAAGTCCAGCATGTCCAGCTCTTCATCTGAGATAGCATCCAGCTTTTGGAAGGTGTCCTTCTCAAAGATGAGGTGGCAGGTGGAGCAGGCTAATGTCCCTTCACATGCACCTGGTGGAGTGACAACAAAAAACAAGGGGTGAGAGAAATCGTCTCACAGCATGAGAAAAAGTCCTTTAACAAATCTGGAGCGTGTCAAAATCGATACCAGAAAACACAGTAGATGGGTGCGGATTTCAGCCTGCCTCTTCTCTGGGAGGACCACAATCCGTTTTCAAATGTGCCCATCAGCTCTACCAGCCAAAAGCATTGACACAGGCCAGTGGAATCCCAGCAGTGACGGTGTCACGCTGTCCTCTCAGTGTGGTAAGCCAGCCCAGCAAGCAGGTGTGGGGAAGGGGAGCTTGCTTCATGGTCTCACCAGAACACGGGGGCATGCGCGCAGTGCACTGCTCCTGGGCACTCACTGGTCACAGCGCAGACACGCACGTCCTACCCTCGTGCAACACCTACCAAATCCATCAATGGCCAAGTTTTGATTGACCACCACTTCCAGCAAACTCTGCCCTTCTTTGCCTGTGGCCGTAAGCCGCTCTCCATCCCGATTTATAAAATGCACCGTCACCTGGTCTGCAGAGCTGTAAGACAAGACAAGAATTTCTAATACTATCTCCTGCTTATTTGCAATGTGTTTGCAACACACACCAAGCACAAACTGTCACTTCACTGCCCCAGAGTCACACGATGGAGTAAACCTGCCTGCCAAGGAAGCTGCAGTGCCCACGGTCCTGCGCCAGGCACACTCTTGGAAAGGCACAGAGATGGGGGGAGAACTGGTGGTGCTGTTGGTGGGATAGCACCAGCATCAGCTGAAAGAACTTACCCCATCTGCTCATCCCTCTCGGCTCTGCGGCAGATGAAAATGAAGCATGTGGAAGCTAATTTCCTTTCAACGTTAAGCACAGAAACATGTAAGGATCAAGTTCAAACAATATCCTTTGCTCTTTCCTAACCCACAAGAGGCAGAGGTGGAGTATGGGGGATGTATCAAATAGGAGGCAGGAAAGAATTCCTGTGAAAATGTAATGGAAAAGGGGGAAGCAGTGTGCTCCTCTTTCAAATTTCCAGGTCTTGTTCATTCTGCTTCACCTAAGTCCCTATCACCACCTGGATCTAACCCATTTACCCGCTGACAAATCATTGCACCACATCTCTATGAGATGAAGGATGCTGTTTCTTAAAATGTTGTCACATGGAATTCATCAGCAGATCTTCAAGAGCAGAAAATTCAGAAGAATTATCCCTTTGGAAAGCCAATTCCCATCGATATTTGGAAGTGGGGAAAAGAATTCAAACAACGCTTTTTGCTTTCTCTGCCCTTTTGTTTTTAGCTGTGTCTTGATTCAGCTGCAGGAGCAAAACACAGGGGCCGCTGCACCTTCAGCTGAGGAGGCCAGCTTCCTGTTTTCCAGAAAGCTTCAGCAGAAAACAATGCCTGGGCCCTTAGACTACAGCAGGGGCCCTGGTTATGAAAACAGCTGTGAAGATAGCGCCGAGACCCTGCTGCAGAGGGAAGAGTTCCCACGTGCAGAACGGAAAGGTCGTGGCGCAGTCACGCACAGCCAGGCAGGACCACCCTATTGCTAAAGCAAACAGCCAAGGAACGCGTCTAAGGCGCTTCGGTCTCCTCGTAGAGACGCCCACAGATGCTTCCTTGTAAATAAGCAATTTAAAGACTAGTTCTCAAATGCCAAAACAAAACAGCCCGCTCCATATTTTGATGGATTAGACCCATTTATTTTGTTTTATGGCAAACAGGCAGGTTTTGTGGCAACGTTGATTTTAGAGTAATGGGTGAAATAATTTGTCACGCAATAGAAATGGTAAAATCATAGGTTTTCACTTAAAGCTGCAGCTCAATGCATTCTTCAACAGGATAATGCGAGCTGCCTGCAAGCAGAGCGTGCTGCGTCCAACAATCCCCAATGCTGCACGCGTGCTTATTGACAGAAAGCTTCACTCGTGCTCTCTCTGAGGCACCCAGAGCCTCAGCCGGCACCAGTCCCAGCAGGATCCCTGCCCCAGCTCCCGCACGTGCTGGGGGCATTCGTTCCCCGCAGCTCCTCCTGACACAGCCCTGCCTCGACTGCTGCTGCCAGGTAAATGAGCCCCAGGACAGTCGAGTTGCAGCCAGAGCCAGCACCAGGGCACCCAGTCAGGTAGAAGGAAGTACAGATGCTGTTACCACAGACCCCTGCGTGGCTTTGGACCAGCCTGGGTGCAGCAGTTCACCCCTCTCGAGAGCCGGGGTGATGCCGCGCACTTCTGACCACAACTTGGTGAACAGCTGTAAACAGCTTCTCCCTTGCCGGCTGTAGGGGCAATTTAAGCTGTTTGTCTGTGTTCTTAGCACAGGTGCCTCTGCTGAGGCATAAACCGAGCCTGATTGCTCCCCGCTGCCACTGCTCAGGTCAGGCCGCTCGCACAGAGCCCCTCGCGTACTCGCCCAGTTGTCTTCACATCCCCCGAATCAATCCCAGGCTTGAGTCTCCTCCGGAGGCCACCTGCTTTGGGAACCCCAGGCTTCAGGACAGCCTGGAAAGAAAATCTGTAGCTTTTATTTTCTACTTCCTGTTCAATTTGTTTATCAGCATTTTTCAAACTATGAAAAAATTGCTTTAACATTTTCTTGAGAAAATAATTTTGAACGAAAATTTTAAAAACTACTTAAAATCAATTAGACTTAGTTTTGCTTCATTCAGGCTGAACTATTTTACAGTTGCGTTACTGCCACAGGACACGGCGTCAGGGCTTTGGAAAGATCTCACCAAGATGTGACAAACTCAGCACTGCAAGCCCAGTGCATACTAACAGATTATTTCCTTTAAAAAAAAATAAAGTCAAACTTTCTGTGACACCCAGAACTAGTGAAGGGGGTTTCAGGAAGGTTCTTCTTCTCCCTGTCAGTGTTTTTCCTAAAAGATATTTCCAAGGCCATACACAACAAGATGCCTACCAGGACTGCCAAAGATAACTTTATAAGCAACAAACCAACGAGGAAGGAAGCC
Organism: Buceros rhinoceros silvestris; assembly: GCF_000710305.1. Taxonomy (NCBI): domain Eukaryota; kingdom Metazoa; phylum Chordata; class Aves; order Bucerotiformes; family Bucerotidae; genus Buceros; species Buceros rhinoceros. Next base: position 4,658 of record NW_010419447.1, read on the forward strand.
CTTTGATAACGAGTCTTCATAAACCCCGTGGAGTGGGGTTATCAGCATAACTTTTCTCTAAGCCAGAGAGCAAAATGGTTTATCGTATTCTCTGTAACGCTGGTGGGGTCTTTTCTCGGTGTCTAGCAGATTACGGCCTGACCCAGATCGTACTGGTCTAGGAGATCTACAGATCTGCTTTGTTTTGCTCAGAGGAATGCGATCTCCTTGTGAACCACCCCGAGGAGCAGGCAGAGGGAGGACTAGCAGGGAGCCTGCACTAGTTCCGGCTGCAGAAACGCAGACGAGTGCTCTGTGCCAGGCAGCCTCTCCGTCAGCCCCGTCCTTTCGGCGCATGGGGATGGCCTCCTCCTGCGCCTCTGCGATTTCCTCCCTGAAGGACGCCCAGCCTTCCTGGGCTGCTCTGCCCTTCAGGACTGCTTCCAGAGGGACTCTGCCAGCCAGACCCCCAAACAGACGGCCAGCTGAGTCCTCCACCTGGCAAGGTCCAAACGCCTTTAGAGACATTTCTAAACACAAGCTTCAGAGCAACTTCCACCAGAGTTCAGCTCACAAACTCAGCCACCACAACACGCTGTGCCTCCTGTCCTGAGCGTGAGTCTCAGCAAAGCCCAGCACAAGTTACTGGCCTCAGGAGCCTGGCAGGACCCTCGTGCTGCGGGCTTGTACAGCCCCTCGCCATGTGGCCTCCACAGCTCCAGAAGCAGGGAGCAGCAGCTCTCAGACTGTGCCCCTGTACCACCTTCCTCCCACCAGCATCCACTTAGCCTCATCCACCTCTATGTTTTGCACTGGCCTCCCTCTTCTCCGTTCTGTGGAGCACGACCGAGGTAGCTGTGTCCCTCTTGAAAAGGCCCTTCCGGAGGCAGCAGCGTAGGGTTCAGCATTTTACTCACCTCGGTTCCCCAGGGGCATCCTGGGGCTGGTGCGTGGAGCTGAAGCCTCTTTCCGACCTCTGCTTAGCTGGCGTGTGATGCTGCTCAGTCACCCCGCAGAGATAAATAAAGCGAATTTTGCTCGTGTTCAGTCCGCTCAGCAAGGGTCGCATGAGCCCCGAGATGCCTTGAGCGATCATGCTACTTAGGGTCCTGCTCCGTGTCTCCTGGGCTCTCGTTTGTTGCAAGGCCAGCTAGATTATGAGTTTTAAGTACAGATGGGGGGTGGGGGGGGAGGTGGAGAAAGAAAGGAGAAAAAAAACCCTAGGACAGCCTCCCTGGGTGTGGAGGGAGGGAGGAGGGAGGAGAGAAGGATGGATGGAGGGATTGTGCTTGAATCTTGCTGCATGGGAATGGGATGAAGCATGGTAGCAGGAGCATCACCTCTACATACCAGTCCCCGAGCAATGTTCACCTTGTTCAGCCTTAGAGAACTCCCTTTGAGGAACCAGACCTAAATCTGGTTTCAGGAGCAAGCTTCACTGCAATGTCTGATCATACAAGGGGCTGGAAGACTGGCAGGAGCACGGGCAGCTGCTGCCTCGGGAAGAAAGAGGCATGCCAGCCCTTACAGCTACAGGCTGAGGACAAGACTCACAGATTCTGCTCGACATAGATGTCACCCAGCTGCATCATTGCCCTTCCCAGTACTGCAGGATCTCACCTCTAAAATGGGAATATTCACCCACTTTGCAGGACAGTGGTGAGAAGCAGCCACTCTTTGATCATTTGCTATATTCTCTGCTGAAAAGTGCCATAAAGGCACAGATACTCCACCCTAGTGAGACTTCAGTAGAAGAAAATGCTTCCATTTATTCCAGAAACACTCCCTCTAGTTTAGTCCACCCTCCTCTCCAAGGCAGATCAATTTGGCCCTGAGGACCAAAATACAACCACAGAGATCATTTCAGTTCCTGCCTTTTGTGGAGTTTGAGAACAGCTCTCATCTCAGGAGCCTGAACTGTCCCTAATCCCAAATTAACATTTCGCCATTTAGGAGGGTATTTGCTTTAGTCAAGTTTTTTAATGCAGTAGCATATTACTAGGTGGAATAAGCAAAAACCTTTGGTTAGGGAGTCCAGTTTCAATCTGTGCAGCACAGAGAAACTATAGCACAAGACTGAGAACTGGCTGGAAAACGTTCCTCGACACACACACAGTGGATTCATAGTTTTGAATGCAACTGGAAAGTTTTGGCTTTTCATCTCAAAATTAGAATTTTCCATCCAAAGCTTTCAGGGTAGAAGGACATGCTTAAGCTTTCTGAGAAAATCATCAAAGACATTAAGAAGTACAAGTATTTTCCATAAGTGGGGAGAAGAACCCTATTCTTCAATCCAATAGAGTTTTCAAGGCAGGTGTCCAAGCGTTCAAGCACACCGCTGAGATAGCCCCAGTGTGGAGAAACTCACGGGCAATGCAAAAAGTGTTAAAAAAGAAAAAATACCCTTTCTTTCCCTTAGGGGGAAATCCCCTTTCTAAAATCACCTGTCTACTTCCTTCTGTTCACTTTGCACCTAGTAGAGCAGCACAGAGGAACCCTTCATTCCACCTCTCCCGTGTTTGCCCGGTGCAGGCTGGGCATTACTGCTCCCAAGACAGGACACATGCGCGAGCAGCACACGATGCTCTGCTATGGAGCGACGTGATCTGCGGTACCTTGGAGTTGTGTTCACAGAGCGTCACTGACCACGGTGCCCTCGCTCTCTTTGCTGAACATAGGAGATGCTTCCCAGCATCCCAGCTCAGTATGTGAACGGCTTGGCAATCACAGCCTCACAGCACCCTCGAGCCAGTCCCTGCTTGTCCCACCAATACATTTTTTTTCTTCTGCAGG
>NW_010419447.1:7547-40548 GCF_000710305.1 Buceros rhinoceros silvestris
AGTCCCTGCTTGTCCCACAAATACATTTTTTTTCTGCTGCAGGATTTGCCCCTCAGGTTTTGTTCAGGCCAACAGCTCTGTGAGCACAGGATGGGAGGAACAAACTGAGTAGCACTGGGATTGTAATCCAGAGCAAGTGCTACCCCCAAGCCCAGAGCCCATGAGAGAGGTGCTATCTGCCGAGAGACACTCACCCACGGCACGTCCCTGGGAGCAGCAGGGCACGGGTATGATGCCAAAGCAGGGATGCCTCATGATGGGCACGGGAGCACACCAGTCTGCCCGGCCATGCCCAGGATCCCTGGGACTTCTCTGTAATTCCCCCCCTTGATCCCAGTTAACGTCAGAATTCCTCATTTCAAATCATCTGTGGAGTATCCTTCAAAGGCTTCCCTCCCCACCCTTGCCAGTACCACAGAGAGCTGGCAGCGAGGTGAGCGGTTTCTTTTAGCTGAGTGCAGCTCTGGCCAGCGTCGCTGCTCTGTGGCCCCTCACTCAGAACAGCTTTTCCAGATGGTTTGCACTCTCCTGCAAGCTGCTCCCAATACTTCAGCCTCCAAACCCAAATTCTTGGGCTGCAGCTTATCCCCAAATTTAAAATTGCTGTGTGCAGGCTCTGCAGCTGAGAGACTCTGCCCTGTCCTGCCTTTGCTTTTCAGACCCTAGAGATGCAGTAGGCAGCCCGGTTCTGTGTGTCTGTCATTTTCATGGGTGAAGGCAAGGCTTGTCACAGAGACACAGGCAAAGGGGCCACAGCACATCCAAACAAACCACAAAGCATCTTATCTCTCCAGCAAACCTTGAATTGAGAGATACACTAGACATGTGCGCAGCAGTTTTCACAGCAAGGACATTTGTGTGTTTGCCTGGCGCTGATCTCTCTCCTTGCCAGGAACTCAGAGCACAGCGAGTGAAGGTCATTGCCACCCGATGGGAGAGAGACCAAGGAAGTCAGGTTCAAGAGCATCATAACCTGTCTAACTGAGGCGAGATGCAGTGAAGAGGAGATCTGTCCTCTGGTAAAAGCAGGTACCCCGCTGTGGTAGGAGAGAATCGTCCCCTGTCCTGGGTTTGGATAGACGGGTTTACTGCCTTTGAAACAGCGGCGGGGGGGAAGGGCAGAAGCAGGATCTCCTTTTCCCTCTTCTCCCCCACTCCAGCTAGCAGCAAGCCTAAAAGTAAAGGCAGCCTTTCCAGAGTAAACCAGTGTTCATCGAGCCCAGCACACAAAAACAGAAAGCTTTACAAATAACCACACACACACACACACAAAAAATGAGCCAACCAATGAAAAAAACCAACACAACTAAGCAAAAATTCCCTTGCTTTGAAAAAAACCCTCAAAATGTTGCTTTGGAGTCAGCACACATCATGGGAGGGAGAGACACGGCTGGTTTGAAGCTTCAGCTTTGTTTCACAGAAGCTGGGCACCGGTGTGCACAGGGGCTCGCTCCCCGGTCCCCCGGCCTCGCTTGCCAGCAGGTCACGCTCTGCTGTCAGCGCAGTGCCTCTGCCTGCACATCCACTGATGTGTTAGAACGCGCTGGGAAGGAACCGGCTTTCTAGCTTGAAATACGTTGTCCAATTTCTTCTGCACCGCACAAAGGACAGTTCGCCCTCCCTCCCCAGTCTGGGGACGCTCACGTGAATGTCCAAAGCAGCTCTGAGGTGCCTTTAACTCCACCTCATCCCCAGTTTCTGCACACAAAGTAAACAGATTGAAATCAACACTGCACTGATCCAACAAAAAGTTACGTGGTACCATCGCGTCCCTCCGCAGCCAGAAGCACACTCGGGGTCCTGACATACCCGACCCAGCTCCTCTGACCACCATTAGAGCCTCAGTCCTCCTGTGGGCCAGTTCGGCAAACACGTAGCCACAGTCAGAGCAGGACAGACTCGTACCGGTTCCCGTGGGCAGAAGACACTCTGCAAAGAGGTCCTGCCAGAAGAGCTCTTCCATAAGCTTTGTGGCTTCAACAGACCATGGATGGAAGGTTTAAAATTACTGTGTTAGTCTGCTGCCTCTCTGGAAGCAGACAGAATTCATGGTGTAGTTACTAGTCTACACACCAGCACAGTTTTAGTGATGCTGCGCTTCTGGGGTTGTGAGAGTAACTCCACTACCACTCAAATCGAGATTGGATACGTTCGATAAATTAAGGGAGGATGAAGTTCCTCTGCAAAGGAGCAGGAGAAGGAGAATCAGAGATGGGCCAACACTAACAAGATGAATTCACACCAGGGCTTCTTGACAGCAGTCACCTCTGGCAACGCAGCTGCTGCCTGGCTGGGTGAAGGCCCCTGAGAAGTTAGCGTGCCCTAACCAAGGCCCTCACTTGCAGATGCTTCTCCTTCAGTCAGTCAAGGATGCTCCAAAGACAGATGGGAGGGGAGTACTGCTGATGTGGGGTATAGACAGCCTTCACTGCAACCTCCCAGCTCACGAGCAGTGTATTGCACACCCCCTTGACTCCTCACTCAGTACCGATGATTGAAGATCAACCCTGGCTTGTATTTCTTTAAAAGATTTTGCGTGACCAGAGGCAAGAGCAGTCATGGACACTTGTAATTTTCCAACTAGCTCTGCTCACCAGAAAAGCTGTAGCAACAGCAGTAACACTGCTCAGAGCAAGCGCAGTCTCAAGAGAAGCTGGAGGTACAGTCCCTTCCAAGAACTCCCAATATTCCTTTTTGCAGTCTCAGTGCTACTCTTAACGTCTCTTCCTCATTCTTTCCTCTGCTTTTCTGCATGCCCACTTCATCCTGCCACCTATTCCGAGGAAACCCATCTTAAAATTACTAGTAACTTTCAGAGACCCATCACTCGCACTAGATATTCATTTAGGCGTCGTTCAGTTAAAAGGACCTGCACCCTTGTCCACAAACTGCACTTAAATGGGAGCTGCAGACCTGCAAGACAAAAGCCACTCTCAGCCTAACATTCAGTGCAGGCCTAGATCCTTTTTCTTACAGATAAGTTAATTTTTCTGCAAGGGAGACATTAACATCACATATGGAGTCAGCTTGCGAAAGGGTATGCAGCAGTTAGGGGTCGACACGAGCTGCTGATGAATTACACTGTTCTTTGCCAGCTGTCATGTGCGCTGATTAAACACTGGTAGAAGATAATCAGACCGTATGCCCAAGGTTGAGTTACGTGTAGTCGCAAAGCTGGCACTCAGCAGAAAGTCACACAGATTGTACCGCGCAAACAAGACATACCTCAGTCATTCTCTGCTTCCTCATTGGGAGATGGTTCGCTTTCATAGATGTTCAAGCAGCTGCCATACAACTGTCCACAATTATCGTACTTGACCCGCATTATAATCTGTGCAAGGTGTTGGAAAACAACTATCGGATGCAGCTGACTCAGTGGAGAGCTACTGCAGCACGATACACCAAGTCTGAAGCCAAGCAGCAGCTTCCAGGACCAGCTAATGTGAGAAAGGGGGGAATGAATCTTGATTGGTCTCGGAGACTACCTACTGGTTCCATGACCTGAAACAGATTTCCAGAGGATAGTGCTGTCCAAAGGCAGAGTCCTCTCCTGGTAAGAGGAGAGCAAAATCTCATCTAGATCCCTTACAAAGCTGCCATAATGACTAACAGTATCCTAAACAAAGGGACCTGAACTGATAAGCATGGGGGTGGTCACATTCAATTCTGTTCATCACAGGAGCAAAAAAGGAAGCGGCTGGATGGCTACTGAGTCTGCTCATCTGTGCACCCGAATCCCACACCAGGTCACTTAAAGATCCTTGTGCTTCCTGCCGCATTTATTAGCCTGAGCAAGCAAGCAATAAGCTTGTCATCTAGCTAGATAAGTCCCTACAGGATGTGTCTACATCCAGTCAGAATTTGGAACCAATCCCCTGCCTTAGAAAGTGAAAATGAGAGGAAAAAGCACTCACAGGCTCATTTCCACAGCTGCATGAACTCCCAGTAGGAGGACAAAGCATCCCGGTCCAAATGTGTTAGTCCACCAGCCAGATTTCTCTCAGTGAAAACTTGACTCCAGAGTTACTCTGGCTCCTCTCTGGAATTGTCAGTAAGTTCCACTGCTTAATAAAGCCACATTCCAGAACCTGCAAAGAGACAGTGTTTCTGGTCCCCATCTCCTGAGCACCTTTAACGTATAGGTCAGTTCAGGTTTCTCCCCTCCGTCTCTGAGCACTAACACATTCTGATGAAAACTCTGCCTTAGTCTGCAAGGCAGCAGCCACGAGGCAGAGGTTCTGCAGAGCCCCTCTTCACAGCCACATGGAAAGCAGCTATGAAGATCGCTCCATTCGTCAGCAGAAAGGTGACAGCAGGCCTGCTCTTCCACCACTGGAGCCAGCCCTGAGACTTCAAGGCCTGGCGCCACTGCGCACTGACCTGGCTGTGGACGCACAGGGGGCTGGGCATGGCACAGCAGGCACTCCCGATGGCAAGTTCCAGCAGCCGCTCCTCCTCCTCCTCCTCCTCCATGTGACTGGCCCATTTGCAAGTTAAAATACAATTAAATTTACACTTGGTGTCTCCACGAAGAAATGTGAATCCCAAGTACTGGCTCCCACCAGACAGCTTGGAGGGCTGGGGAGGGGAAGGTACATTATTCTACCTGTGTCCTGAAAAGCAGCGGCTTGAGTCTCTTTTTTGTGAGTGCTATGACAGTGACATCTTGGGGGCCACATGGCAGAACGTTCAGCTTGGAGACACAGACTCAAAGCAAGCCTGAAGTAACCAGCCAGACACCATCTGCTGAATTTCTCTGAACTTTATTGGCACTTTAGGAAGAACAGGGTATGGATTTTAACAACTCCTCCAAACAGGAAAAAAAATGCCTTAATATCAAGGTTCTTTCTGCAAGTAAAAGCTCATGGACCCATGAATTACTCCACAACCTTAAGGAATTGATGTTTTATTATAATCCAGTAAAAAGACTAGTCAAAAAACCTCAACATAATTTACAGCAACAAAAAATAAGAAAAAAACAAGCCAGGCAAACATTTGATAAAGTATTTCCCTCCCCCCACCCTCAAGAGGAGTAGTTATCCAATTAAACTGGAACATGGAGAGGAAAAACAATTCACTGTTTTCTAACAAATAAAAAAACGTGTCTACAAATCTCACCATAATACTGAAAGCTTCTTACATTAGTTTTCTTGCAAAATATAATTTCTTTACAATACAGTATACATTTGCGAGGGAAGGAGGACCATAAACATATCCTCCATCCCATGACTAATATTTTCTAATTGTGCATAGCTAGAAGTATTGAAATCAAATATCATTAGATACAACTGTAATATAATACTGGTTAAGAAGGAGGCAGGGCTGAAACAACTACAAAGAGTTATGTGGACCCACTGGCACAAGCCGTTCTATTCCTATATTGGACCATTTGGAACTAGAACGATTTTAAAATCCCTATGAACAGAAGTCATGCCAGCATCATAATACATGAGCTCAGCAGTGTGTCTGACCCATCAAAGCAGGAAAGGTTTACTGGATATTATTCAAACACATATTCCAGGCACCATACATCAGCTTGTTAGGGAATTGTTAAACCATAATGAAGGCTCTTCTCCCCCCAAACACATTGATAGTTGCCACGGACAGCACAGAAGAGCTGAGAACCAGTTCTGAAGCACCAAAACAGAAGTGTAAAGGTTGTTTCTTCTCCCAGCAGTGAGACTCCCATAGAGCCAGTGCCAGTAATCTTCAGTGCCAATATCTTCAGGATAGAAACACAAATCTGTTCTGACAAATTTAACTGCAATCTTCCATTCGCAACTTTGAAAGTACTGAGGTGTGTGTTTTCAGCCAACCAAAAGCTTACCGTGCTGTGTCCCCCACTCCAAAAGCATGTTGCATCCAGGGGAGAGAAGGGGGCTCCCGCACGACACATCAGTAACAGCAACATGCTAATGTATGCTCCTAGCAGAGGTCGGCTGGGTGGCATTTGTGCGGATCTCCACACAGACTTGTATTGCTTCCAAAAAATAAAATACAGCACTGGTAAGGTTGTTTCCAGCAGCCCAAGGAATTCCTGGGGAAATACTGCAGTTTGTTAACACTATTGTGAGCATTTCTTTTTGGCACAGTCCCCCTTTGGCTCTCCCACACAGCAGGAGCTGAAAATACTGTAGCATTCAGATGTTCTCCTTCTATCACCACTAGCAGTGAATCCATAAAACTGAGACAGTCACAAGATTTGGGATTGTGTTAGGCAAGGAAATAAATCACAGGCTAGCCTGACAACTTCCTATAGGGAGGGGCTAATCAGAGGAGGGCAAAGCAAAAGAGGACCCCACTGTACTTGGAATCCATTTTTAAGAGGCCTCTTCTGAAGGTTAACATTTCCTTCTATGAAGGATCAAGACAAAAACCAATTCAACCCTGAGCATACATGGTTGTTTCCTCCCCAGAAATGGCGGGAAGGACTCTGGGTAGCTACAGCACAGAGAGGCTGGAAGACGGGAGGAGATGGGTATTACAACAAGTGGTACAAATGGCTCTCCAGACCAGTCTCACTACCTCTAGTATTCCATTTCCAAAAGACAGACAGAGCCTTCTGTTCTCAAAGATAAAGGGCAAAGCATCCTTCTGGGGAAGGAGAAGCACTTGAGCCGGGGATCTGGCAGAATGCTAGTGAGGATTAAGGCAGCAATTGGACAAGTACCTCGGGATCCTCGCCTCCCGAATGCTGGTTGAAGCCCGGGGGACAGATGCGGTCTTGCACATGACCCAGATACAAGAGTAGTTTTTGGTCCCCAGCTGCTGATCACTTTTTATGATTTCATCTAGTTTAACTGAAGACATCTGAGCTACAGTAGATCGACACACAGTCATAAGGCACCAGTGACTATGTGCTAAAAAGGCCTCTTGTGGAAAAACCCAAAACTCTATTCACATGACTGGAAATGCACTGCTTCAGCAAGGGAAGATAAGGCTACAGGAATTTTTAGGTTTTTTTACATTTCTACCTACCCCACTAGGTTTCCGTTGACAAACCCAAAAAGGAAGGCAGTGTTCTTCAGCTATCTCTGCCTCACTGGTTATATTCAAGTCAGACAAGTGACAGCGAACAAAGCCAAATATTTACCAGAGACAAAACTTCTGCAAGGCAGGGAATTCAGGGCTCCAAACCACGCTGCATCAGTGGAAATATTCCAAAGGCCTCCTCATGATTAGGAAATTCAAAGTTCCATCATTAAACAACAAAAGGTAACAGCAGCAGGAACGCCAGAGAATCTGTTTGGTCTGCTTGTGCTTGAAGGACAAAGCTTTGGTCTTTTAGAAAGGAAGTCCATGTTCTACCTCCAACCCTTCTTCCTAAGCTCCAGCCTCCCCTTCTCAACTACATGATTCAGACCCTGCATTCAGAAATTCAGACCCTGGCTACTAAGCTTAATACTGAAGCTTGCTCAAGTTAGTAGGAAGGCACAGTGTCAAACCGTTAGCACTTTACCGTAGGTAATTCAGTAAAAGTATCTGCTGGCTTCCCCACCCAACGGGAAAGGACAGCAACACAGCCACTTCAGTAAGCAAGACAAAACTAAATGCAGTGAGACTTTACCCAAAGCCAAACAATTTCAGATTAGCCCAAGTACGTGTTTGCTTTCCCAAGGCACCCCAGGAAGATGTAAATACTACTCTTTCTTCTGTTGCTTAACTCCAGCATTTGCCCAAAAATCGATAAATAAGACCATGGTCACTCTTCTGTAGTGGTTCCAGCGTAGCACGATTACGAGTGAATGACAGGAGAGGATGGGAAGGAGAGGAGAAGAGAGTGCAGAGCATCAGGTGCAGGGGAGAGTTTACATGGACTCAAACTCATCAATGCGCTGCTTGGTGTTGCCCTGCCGAATCTGGCGGAGGGTCTTGTACTTGTCTCGGCCTAGACGCATGTTCTCAGCATGGATCATATCATTGGCGGTCTTCTTTGTTTCATCCCGAGCATTTGCCAGCTCCGAGGAAAGAGCCTTCAGAGAAGAGGAAATAAGATAGCATTGGATTAGCACAAGCCAGAGACTCAAAGCTGGACAAGGAGGTTCCTTGCTGGTCCTCCTAAAGATTCAATGACCATCGAGACAGAAAACAGGTAAGCCTGAATGTTCACAGTTCTGGGCAACCTGCTCTAGCTGACCCTGCTTGAGCAAGGAAGCGAGACTAGATGATCTTAAGAGGTCCCTTCCGACCTAAACAATTCCTTGATTCTGTGGAAGTTGTTGTCCTTATAAGAAGGTGGTGCAGCAGTGCTCCCTCCACGCTGACCCCTAGTAGGCCATTCTCAGGGTTCTGCAACACAACCCAGTCATACACGACAGTTACAGACAGCTGCTTGATAGGAACCGGACCAAGTTCTCTGATCCATTGTAGCCAGGGCTATGATCAGCTGTCAGATGGTTGGCAAGACTCACACAAGCTCACTGTGTCTAACAGATGCCGCTTTTTGGCACTGCTTGAAAATTCTTCGCTACTTCCACAGACATGGAAGGGCCAGGAGACAAGATCTCCTCCTCTGCTCAGAGGTTACACAGCTATCTGGCAAGACCATGACCACCTCTCTTTCCCCTCCACTCTTTTTAAATACCAGCAATACCTCCCAGCTGCAATTAGTGGCAAGAAGAATAGAAGTATCACATCCTCTGCATCACACCCTCTCTGCTGCCACCTTCTTACCTTCAAGTGTTTCTGGACCCGTTCATTCTTCTCCGCTTCAGTGGTGCGCTGCTCCTCACTGCGGTCCTTGATGGTGGCCTCTGACCGCAGTTCAGCACTGGCTTCTGCCGCATTCTCATCCTGCTCATCATCATGTTCATTCTCCGAGTGCATGGGCTCAGTGACATGAGGGGTGCTCATGGCAGTCTTCAACTCCTCTTTGGTCTTTTCTAGGTCCTCCTGCACCATCCGTGCCTGCGGTAGGGTATGCCACAAGAAGTTAGTCAACATAATCCCGAGCACATGAGACTTCTCGCAGAAGCAGCACTCAGTGCTTGATACGGGAAACCTTGCACTGAAACGGTATGTTCTAAAGCTACTCAGCCAGAATCTTTTGATAAACTTTCTGCTGCCTAACACTTCAGAGATTTGAAGAATGGTTATAATTTGTGGAAAATGGGCTACAGGCCTAATCAGTCAAAATATTTCTACATGAAGTCAGAATAAGGCACTCACTCCACCAAGAAAAGCAAAGCTGGGTATTTACAATGGCCTCAAGCTTGCAGACACTCAACTCCAGTGTGGTACCTAGTGCTTTACCTTCTGTTGCCACTCCTGGGCCTCGCTCTCTTTCTTCTGCCTGGCCAGCTCCAGCTGTGTGATCCTAGCTGTGAGTTCTGCCATCTCAGCAGCCTACAAAAGAAAGGCTTTTAGTGAGGACAAAACCAAAGCACTTGTTAAATGAAGCATTTAGTCTAATCCTAAATAAAATCAGTATCTCTAACATCTTTTCAGTAAGAAGAAAGCCTTCCTGTAAACTTCAGTCCCACCAATACCCCCACAATGTGAGGGAAGACAAAATAAATTCTGTTGCGTGTGTTTGTTTGTTTGTTTTTCCCCCCTTCTCCTCCAAACAGAGCTACAGAATTCAATTCTTTGAATCCAAACTAGGGAAAACAATTAGCAAGCTCTACACTATTCTCAGCATCACACACCAAAAAAGGCAAAAAGCATCATAATCCAGATTTACCATACCAATACTCTTATTTTCAGGTATAAGTTCATATGCTTGAGGCTAAAAATTAAAGAACCAAGCTATGCTTTCTAGCTCTATTCATGGACTGGTTTGCTTCAAGAGCTAGGATGCCTACCATGTCACAATTTTCCCTACCCGGTTTTCAGCTCACCCACTTACCAGCTGTTCCTGGGTCTTTTGCTGATCATGGGATGCTTTCAATAGGGCCTCCTTTGCCTCTTCTGCTTCTCTACGTTCTTTAGCCAGCTTCTCTGCTTCCTCCTGAGCTCTTTTTCTCTCCTGTTCCAGCTCCATAGCTCTACGAGTCTGTTCTTCCAGTTCTGAAAGAATAAGAGAGGGCATTTGAAAAGAGACCATGTGAAGAATTGCAGAAGAGGAAGATGCCCTTATGTCTACATTCTGGATGAGGGTTTTCCTTCAGTGGGACAGATAGAGGAGAGATGCAAGCAACTGTCCCCTCTCCTCTCCTTCACATTGTAACTGGAGCTGGAAGACTAAGAGCCAGGCCTGTTCTAAGAGAAGGAATTATTTGCCCAGTTGATTTGTGGGGAAGTACCCATTCCAAAATGACATCCTTAAAGCAACACATACAACATTTTCTTGGCAACATCACGCTGTAACATTGGCCAAGTGATTAGATAGTCATCACACCACAGTTCTGGCTGATGTGACCCCCACTACACTCTTTGACTCCTTCCTCTACAGATCTACTGGGATAAAGCTTCCACCCAGCACATGAACAACTGCAAGGTACTCTCACTGCCAGAGGCATCTTGGCTGCCACCCTCCTCTTTAATGCAAGACCTATTTCAGCAGCTGCAACGGAGGGCTTATACTCAGCTTCAGAAAGCTAAACTTGGACCAGTCAGCACACAATACTGGAGAATCAAATGGATCAAACATGCTCGTAGCTTTACTACTCAAACCTTTCTCACTCAGGCATGCACCTAAGGAAACACCAGAACATCTCATATCACCTTGCTGAGCTTTCTTGGTTTGCTCCTCAATTTGCTTGAGTCTCTCCATCAGCTCCTCCTTCTCACGTTCAATCTTCTCCTTCTCCTTTTCCGCCAACTCCCTCTTCTTCTTCTCATTCTCCAGCAGGGCTCTGATGAGGGGAAGTCATAACGCAATTTCAAATTAACAACTACTCCAAGTGGAGCACTTCCTAGTGAAGCCATGAGCACACAAGAGATGCACACTACAGCTGAGGAGATTCACTCTAGATGTGCCCCTTTGTCGAAGTGCAGATAGAAAAAGCTCTGCTGGCACTCGTCTCAATAGCAAGCTCATCACAGCACTGTTATAAGGGAAATCTGCTTATATCAAGATCTGTATTACTCCCGTCAAACAGATGACCAAGTCTTTAAGAAAACGATGGCGGGTCAGATTTGTGATGAGTGCCATTTCCAACACCCCGTAGAAAGCAATCTGCTCTGTCTTTGACGCAAGCAGATTAAGGTGCTGCCAGCACGTTATCTGGCATACGATGCTAGCGTGCAGCAATCAAAGTCCAGGTTACTGAGAACCCTACCAACCTCTCCATCTGTTTCTGATGCTTCTCTTCCCGAGCCTGTGCTTTCATCTGCTGCACCTCAATGGTATCTGGTTTACGTCTGCGCATGTAGAGCTCATGGTTCCCCATGCAAAGTGCCAAGATTCGCTTGTTAATCCGTAACCGAGGGGCATAGAATACAAAGTCCTTGGGACAAGAAAGAGACAGTATTAGACCTGTTCTTTAAGCCTAAGAAGCCCCCGTGTACGCAATATGCTCCAAGACGCTAAGCTTTCTAGAATTGGTATCCAGCTTTTCTTAACGGTGCCTAATCCATGCTGTTCTTTAAGCCTAAGAAGCCCCCTGTGTACGCAATATGCTCCAAGATGTTAAGCTTTCTAGAATTGGTATCCAGCTTTTCTCCTGTTCTTTAAGCCTAAGAAGCCCCCGTGTACGCAATATGCTCCAAGACGCTAAGCTTTCTAGAATTGGTATCCAGCTTTTCTTAACCGAGGGGCGTAGAATACAAAGTCCTTGGGACAAGAAAGAGACAGTATTAGAGCTGTTCTTTAAGCCTAAGAAGCCCCCTGTGTACGCAATATGCTCCAAGATGTTAAGCTTTCTAGAATTGGTATCCAGCTTTTCTTAACGGTGCCTAATCCATCAGTGGTGGTAGTTAGACACCTGTATTTCAGGCGTTAGCTTAAACCAGACAAATATATACAGGCAGAAGTGCCCCGTTTCGTTGTAAAGCATCCCTAGGACAGAGTGCACCGCAACCGCTTCCCTGTTCCATTACAAACACCATGAGGGGCTGGTTTACCAGGTAACACTGAGACTAGGACTTCTGCCACCTCCCTTCCCACTTCACAATTCAATGCAATAGCCTGGCCAGCCACACCCAGCGTAGTGTTTTCTCATGCCAGGAAGAGTGCTAAACTTTACGCCCAATGGATGAATAACTTTGTTCTGTTAAAAAGGAGCAACAGCAGCAGAAAAATGCCTCCAAGCAGCAATTCAACAAGAATGACCAGAACAACAGAAGGTATCAGCTGACACAGGAAATGAATAAGCCTTAAAGAGATGAAAACAATTACGTTCATTATAAATCCCCGAGAAACTCCCCCCAGAAGCATACCCTACAAAATGACCTGAAGCTTCAGCTTCAAGTAAGTTGAAAAAACTGCAAAAGACCATGTCACATGCTACTAAAGCCAACAGGCTGCAAAGGAAGCATTCACAGCTAGCATAGTGCAACTAGGGATCTGAGGCACCCATCAGAGAATCTGAACTGTCTCGGCAGAATCAGAAACCCTACACAAAGGGCTTCTCTCTGCCCCTGACTTGGAACAGCTTAAGGGTACACTGAATAAGTTTCTACCCTCCTAGGCAGAAACACATCCCAGCCATCACCTTTCTGCCGTTAGACCCATTCTGTGCATACTGTACTCAACAGAATAGGTAGCAGAGCCCTGCTTAAGTCAGCACTGACGTTATTGATGAAAGGATAGTAGACAGTAAGAAGAAAAAAGATCCTTCAGCTAAGAAGCCCAAAGTTTAATTTGAATGTTGCTTCTTACTGGTGCTTTCTTGTCGATAGGCTTGATGACAAATTTCTTGTCATTGAATGAGATATTTCTGATCTCACTCCAAGGGAATCCAATTTTTGGTGTTAGCCTGCAGCAATGGAAAGCAAAAGGAAGTAAGAGCCCCAAGTCATTCCAAATTCTTGACTTACAATATAAAACTCAAAATTCTACAAAAATCTACCTTCATATTTCAGTGCTCTTATGTCAGCAAAATTAGTCATGCAAATGAACTACAAACATAAGCAGTTTCAGTCCTGCTTTTTTTTTAATGGAAAACACATGGCAGGAAGCCTAGGCATACAGGTGAAACTAGCTTGATAAGATTTTTTCCCTTTTCTTGTATTTTTTGGTCCAAAGCAGCACATTTTACAGATCAAAAACATAGCCAAGAATGATATAGAAATTGTAAAGTTTAAAGACTTAAATTCCAGAAAAGATTAATTTTGAATCCCTTTGTACTGGGAAGGAGCTGAAGACAATGATGAGATGGAGCTTATTACCTGTCATTCTGTTCATAAATGTTGAGTCCAAGAGCATCTACACCTAGCCAGAGTTCAGAGCCCTTCTTGTTCTTAATGTTGAAGTAGTTCACACCGTACATTTCCAGATCCTGTGCAATTTTCAGGTATTCCAAGACAGCATCTTCTCTGCAGTGTGCAAAAAGAAAACAGATACTCCTTTTAGAGTCTACAAGCCATTAGAGCAGGAAGGTGCTGTCTTTCTACACGAGCAGAGGAGCATTGAGCTGGCAAAGGTTCTAAGCATCACCCTAACTGATAACAATAAACTCTGCAAACTCAGTTCCATTTTGCTGAGAACAGCCAGCTGATGCAGACTAGCAAGGGAGAGGCACGTCAACTCAGTTACTCTGAGCAGAACAGCCTGAAGAAGGCTAAGTCCTCCTGCAGCAAGCTGCAGATTTCTGATTGCATTCAAATGCCACACACTAGCATGGATCACACTGCTCCAGTTACCTAATCATTCCTCGATGTTCCTCATGCCACACCTGGATCCTCTCCTCCCACTGGTCCTTGTTAAGCTTGTGCTGCTCCAGAACTCTAGAAAGAGAACATGGGATGTTTGAGACCAGCCACTGCATTTATGCACACAGCCACATCGCTCTTGAATAACACGTTATTAAATACTTCACTGACACCAGTTTCCCCACAGAAATACTCCAGGAAATACAGTTATATCATAAGGCTAGATACTGACACACTGGTCAGTATTCAAACTTTCCACAAATGACAAGTATTCAGTTGTGCTTCTCCTTGTAGCTTTTTTTTTTTCTTTTGCTCCTTAGAGCTTGTCTTACTACTCCTGATTAGAGTGTCTTCAGTAGCAATCACCAGTTTATATTTTATTCTGAACACTCCAATCAGGACACCACCACCACTCCACCCCTCAAATAAAAAAATTCCAACCCCTTTAAGGCAAAGAAGATCTAACACTATCTATGTTCGCTTACCTCTGTGGGAGCAATTTGTCACTAGCAAGGTAGCCAGTCTTGTGCACCTCTTTGTTGAAGTCTCCATATTTTGACTGGACAGCATAAGAAGCCAAAAGGACAGCAGTTTCTGGAGGACAGTAAATGTCATCATTCAGAATTGCCTCCTTCACTTGGAGGAAGAAAAGGCGCTGCGTGATGTCCTGGATCAGCTCTTCTGCCACATCCTCTGGGTAGAACTTGGCACGGAATTTGAAAAGCAGCGGGCTTTCTTTGCGCACATCCTGTGCTGTAACCTGGAACAGAGTCGTTGGATGTTATAGCCTACATACCAAGTGAAGGGGAGCAGGTTTACAAACAGGTTTACAAGCACGCATTAGAAAAAATTCTCTGTTCCAATGCAGAAGTGAGCGGGCAGAAGAACAAGGAATTTCAATTACTTGCTGCTAAATACCTCATCACCTCTCCCCACAGAACTTATGACAAGCCACTAGTTACGATCAGTGTTAGGTGAGTCACTTTCTCGGTTTCTCTCCAACCAAGTTGCTCACACCAGCACCACATCAGTGTGTTACCAGGAAGGGTAACAGACAGTACTGGATGCAGGAGGAGCAGACCAGACACCATGTCTCCTGTACCCTGGGGAGGGGGATGTGGACTGAAGGAAAGCAACACCAACTCACTAATCGTGTAGTACGTCAGGTGTGTGGAGAGGCAAGAACAGACCTCTGACCCCAACAGAAGCAAGGAGACTGTATTTGCCCCTGTATTCCTAGAGGAGGGAACCCAAGACACGTGAAAGCTTAGATCAAACATACCTTTTTGTTCAATTTCAGCCATGTAGAGAAGCCCTTGGTGTCCTGATACTGAAGTCCAAAAAACCAGACCTCTCTTAGACCAATTGTCTTGACAACCTGGAAGAAAGATGATTAGTAAGAGCCTCAGCCAGAAGAGCGGATCTCACCAGTGGCAGAGAACGTGTCAGAGGTAAGTTCAGAGGAACACAACGATAGCCAGTGCCCTAGCCTTCTGCCTCCCCTGCTACAGTGCACACAGAGATAACAGGGCATCTGTGGGAGATATATTGTATTCTTCCCTCTCTCATCTGTTCAAAGCTTGGTGCTATCTATAAACATCTGGGACACTATTGTCTTCAACTACCTATAAGCCAACAGATACAGCCAAGAATACAATGCAACAGGTCTAACAGATGCAATAGCTGCCAGGAATCAGCTAGCAGCTCCATTTTCAGGCACACCCCTCACTTACGTGAATGCTCCTGCTCCTGGGCAAGCCGTGAATCACTCTGCTGGGTTGTGTCCTGCTAGGCTGTGCTGTTTAAGGTTTGTATTCTACTCCATCAACAGCTGTGGACAGGCCTTTCATGCAGCTCTTCAATGAGTGGCACCATTAAGAGGTACTGCAGCAGGTAAATTGATATGCTGTCCCTTGTGCCAGGACAAAGAGCCACCGCAGAAGTTAACTACACTGCCACGTAAGCTCTTTCCTTAGCCATTTCCCTAACACACCATGGGTGTGATGCAAGTGAGAGTTAAGGCTTTACAGGCATGCTGTAACAAGAGACTAGAGCCTCATGGGGGGGCAAGACTACTGCAGTATTATGCTACTGCTCAGAAAAGGAGGGGGAAGTCTTGGTAAAGCCTGGCAAGTCCGGGGTATTCACAGGGTGTGGCAAGTGTAGAAACTGAAGTTCCCCCACATCTCTCCTGAACCCCCAGGAGCTGTTCTCATACCTGGAAACATGGCACTTGCCTTCATCTCCATTACTACACAAGGAAGGGGAAAGGGGAAGACACTTGTCTTTAGGTCAGCCTCAAGTCTGACACTATAAGCTGCTTCTACACACCACCCACCGCTCGAGCTTGCTCACAGCTCCCCTCCTTTAGAGGGACTCAACTGGAGAGTAGGGATGAGTCTTGCCCCAGGAAAATCAGCTACTGATCATGGTGTCCCTCCTGCCAGGTGACGTCGTTGTATACTGTCTTGTCCCATGATATATGATTTCTCCCTCAGTGCCTTCTTCCTTTCAATTACTTCCTTGTTGAATCCTAAGGATGCACTCTGCTCCCTTCTGATATGATCTGTAGCTTTGGCAAGATACCACACCAAGGATGTGGGTTCCCTGCAAACACATCACTAGTAACAATTCTTTAGGGCTTGGATCAGACATTTCTTCCGGCCTTACAAACGCAGCATTAGGGCCCTAGTTCCTTTCAGGCACAAACCCCAAAGGGAGCTTTCGGAGGCGTGCTATTAGTGGTACAGGCGGAGACAAAACCTACACAAGGTCACGTAGCCTATATGCATCATCCCACCAGAGTCCAGGAAGTTATTCAGCCTGTCCTTGCTTGACTATGAACTGGAGAGCTGGCCTGAAGTCCCTGTGAACACACAGGGGAACGCAGGCCAGCTAAGCCGTCACTTGTGCATACCACCTCACAGGATGCACAGAGCTCAGGAGGCTTTCAGAGAAGAATCAGTTTGCTGTATGCGCTGAAAGCACGTGGTAGAGAGGAAGAAAGGCTGTCCCAGAGCCTGAGGAAAGCTCTGTTCCTGGCAGTATTAACATCTGAATGGGATGAAAGCTCGCCCCTCTGCTGCATGTGTCTGCTCGCTCACTTCCATTTGTCAGCAGCTTACGCCTGGGAATTCAACCAGCTGGACTGCCAGCAAGGAACTGAAAGGCACCACACTGAGGCCCTGCACAAAAGGGCTTTTATTCCACCGCAGAAGACTGCACAGCAATAGCAGGGGCAACAACGGGCTGGACAGAGGAGAGGGGGAGACAGCTCAGCACACAACATCGCACCCCAGGCTGCTCCTGGATCAAGGGTGGAGGGGGGAGACAGTCCTACTTTCCCGCCTCGGCTTTAGCGGGCTGTTTAGTTCCATTTAGCAAGGCACAAAGCATGAAGAAACAGCTTTCTACAGCTGCAAGGAGTCTGGCTGGCAGCAAGCAGCTCCATTATGTTTGGAGGTGTACAGCATTCAGAGCCCTGATGAACTGAGAGAGGTTCCAAAAAGCAAACAGTGACTCCAGTGGCTGAGGATGGAGATGGGCTGGCACGCAGGACAGGAGAATTCAGAGTACTGTTTAACACAGACTGCTGTACTCAAATACCCAAAGTGTACGCTCTCAGCTGGAGAGTGACATCTTCTCTTTCTGCCAGGGAGAACATGAGCTCAGTCCCTGGGTCCTATCTGGCCTGCAGAACAAGGCTTAGTCTACCACTGGCAACAGATTACAGGCAGCCTTAAAATCCAGCTGTCCCATAGGTCCTTGACCAGCAGTGATAAAGCTCTTCAAGAATCATTAGCTTAAAATTCCACGGTGACTCACTTCACCTTCCGCAGACAGTCTAAGCAGACAGTAGTACAATTTTTTTTACTTATGTTCTGAGAAGAAACACAAGTTCTTCCAGGTAGCCTTTTCTCTCACTTCTCCTTACTCCGCATTTTCCTGGTCTGCATGACTCCTGTCCTTCCCCTCGGCACTCACCACCTCCCTCCAAACTGTGCTCTTGCCATTGAGTGCTGATCCACAGCAGAAGGGGAGCCATAAGCAGCCTCTTAAAATGCAGATTTTTAGCATCACGATGAAGATTGCCTTCATTCTCAGCCCAGGAAATACACCACCACACTAGCAAACAAGTGCAGATCTGCATGAAAACACTATCTACTCATGGGCAAGCCCAAAGCATGCAAGCAGAAGAGAAGACATTCCACTCAGACCAAGTTCCTGAGCCAAAGACCGACGTATCCCAGGCTATATACCACAGAACAAACGTGTGTGGAATCTCACCTGCTGTCCTAGTTAATAACGACGTGGGCCTCTCTCCATTTCTATGACAGGCATGTCAAGCACTTCTGAGAGAAAACCTTATTGCTGCAGGAGCTCTGAACTGCTGCCACACCTGCAGTTTCATATGCCATAGTCAAAACCAAATTAGAACATGGTCTTACAGGTACCCTCACTTAACACCTGACACGGGCTCCACCTACAGCCATAAACATTCAACTGTTCCCTTTCCATTTGACTGACAGATGTATTTCTAACTTCCCTTTCAGTGTGCTAAAATGCCAAAGCGCTAAATGACAGCACCTGCTCTGAGGATTTAAGCTTATTACAGTTTGCCATTGACCACCTTAGAAACAAGCAATCCATTTTTGGTTGGACTACTGCTTTTATAAAAGCCAGTAAGTTTCCACGCATTCCTGTGAAATCTGAGACATGTTTCCATACCACTCAACCACAAGCCTTCATTACACAAACGAGACCTCTGGGGTTTGCTGGAGGAACCGGCCATTGTCCTGGGGCTTGCTGCTTTCTACCATGAAACTGTCATATTATGGGTTTGGTCCAGTGCTTTCAGCTGCTTTCATCTGGATCAAGCGCTCCAGATCAGTCTCCTATGTATTTAAACACTACAAGGTAGGATCTTCACAAGGCTAAAGGCTTCTCTACAGCCTCCCTCCTCACAGCTTAGTTTACCAGCTATGAAAGACCAGCCAGTTTTACTGCAAACACAGTTCATCTCAGGTGGAGTTACTCAAAAGTCAAGACGGGTCAGCTTGTGTTCTAAGCTTTAGCAACCATAAAAGAAGAGACTGGAAACTGTTGATCTACAAAACCATTAAACTCACTGCAGCAGACAGATAAGCAAGCCAGGGCAGGACAAGCGAATTCAGAATCTTAGACACTCTGGCTCTTAATGCAGGATCCTTAAGAATTAAAAAGAAAAAATAAAGTTACACACACCCCACTACATATCAGGCTCAATGCTGAACATAACCTAGTCCCTGATCCTGTATTTTTAGAGTGAGCAGTGGGATGCTTATTGTCACATTTTAGCCCACAGCAGAGTATGCTTCTCTATTGCAAGCTTAGTTTTGACCCCAAAAGCTCATGAACCTGAGAAAAAGCCTGCTAGGAAGGTTAACCACAAGCTTTCAAAGTGTGAAGTGACAAATAGTAAAGTTTTTCTAATGTCACATTTCTCCTTATCCCATTTCTTGGCTTCATGGCTCTTATTTGGACAGAGATCACCTTTAATGAGACAAGTGTTTTCAGTTACTCTAAAGGCTGGGTTGTCCTGCTAAAGCCACCATCTCCTGGACTTTGCAATGTCCAAAAGCTAGCACTGAAGTTTACATGGCCAGTTACAGGCTCGGAGAGCACTAAGCACATCATTGATAAGCAAACGTGTTCTGAAGTTGGAGAAGAGTTCATTTTAGGCTGGGGGAGGAAGTACGGTTTGAACAGTTTAGTAACCACAAACAACTCATTGTCAAAAAAATTTTGATACAAGATCTGACAAATGGGTAGAGATCCCCACCCACGGATGCATTCACCACCCAACAGCCCTAGGACAGCAGACAGCTAAGACTCCTCTACCAGAGGCTAGAGGGAATAAGGGCTCTGACGGGGAACGAAGGAACAGGGTACCAGCAGGATTCAAGGTCAGGAGGGATCAGAAACAGAGCGTTTGAGAAGCTGCCTCATACAGCCTGTGGGGGACATGGAAGAAGGGAGTATGTTTTCACACCACAGCAGACAAAGCAGTTGAAGATTCTGTGACTGGTCTACACAGGCTGCTGGAGGAGCCTATGATGCAGCGTCCACCAAACCAGGGCATTTCTGGGAAAGCCTCCCAGCCCGCCATCTGTGGAGCACTCAGGCGAGTTAGTTACCTCTCTTCTTGTCCTAGGTACAGGCTAACCCCCCTTGCCCCCCCAACAGGTCAAAAATCTCATTGATTCAAGACAGAATCAATTAACCACCCCACCCCCCCCAAAAAAAACCAGACAGACAGGAAAAAAGATTGGAGGGACAACTTCAGAGCTACCGACAGCAAGAAGTAGCTAAGCAGCTTTACCAGAGAAAGTATGAAACTTGTGTGTTGGAGACAGATAAAGCAAAGCCTCACGTCAGGCACTGGTCTCCAGCCCAACTGCACTTCAGTCTGATACAGAAAAGGGTCAAAAAAGGGAAACAGGCAGCTCTGTCCCTGTTGCAGTGCCTGTGCCCTGCGTCCCCAGGGAAGCGGTATTTCAAGGTGCCTGTGAGGTAAACAGGCCTGACAGACACAGCCTGTCCTCAAGCTCTTCTTTTAATCCATCGCTAGCAGCTGAGGAATGGGAGCAGAGTTACTGGTTTTGCTAGCGACAGAACGCACTGGATTCAGCAGCTGACACTGAGAGGTACATAAGCAAAGCTGCCAAAGACAGGCAGTACAGTCCTGTCTCACTGACCCAGATTTTGCCCATGCACACGGGCTAAGCAGTACATTTACAAGCCATGCAGATGGGGTGTTATGGGAAGATCATGATGTTACTGCAGTTTAAATCAGCTCAATGATATTTCTACAGCCAGCTACTCTGGGGCAGAAGATTATTTCCAACAAATCAGTGAAGCACCTGCATTGTTCTATCACTACAAAAAATTCATTTAACCGGGCAGGAAAGGAAGACAGGAATACTTCTACCTCAAGCCCATTCACATATTACCATGGAAGTTTAGACTCAGACTGTTCCTCCTCATGAAGCTACTACCTAGATATAAGCCTTCCAAAAGTCTTCTGAACCCTATTCAGAGTGGATCAGAATTATGTGTGGCATATTTATCTACTGTTATATGTAACAGGGGGCAAAAAATACTATCTAAGTGTTACTGAACAAAGCCACAGGCATGCATCTCAGGTAATGCTTAGCAGCTTCCTTTTTGCTTAAGTCGGGAGTGACAGCTCAAAGTGAAAGGGCACTCTAGGGCAAAAATATGCAGGGTATCTTGAAATTTTACTGTGAAAGAGTCAAAGTCAGGTTTCACACCAGAGGATTTGTGTTGCAACAGCAAAACTCTAAAGTTTGCTCTGTAGAGGAACTCTCCTCTCAAAAAATCATTAATGAAAGCAGCAACTTTTGCAGAGCCAGCACCATGCAGAAAACACTAGATTAGCAATTCCAGGAGCACAACATAGGTTAAGGGAGCTAGAAGATGAGCTTTATCTGCACAGGCCCATCATGGGACCCAAGACCACCTCAGGATAGAAACAGAGACAGAGTGAACAGGTTATCAGTCAGACAGCAGTCCCATCAGCAGCGTCAGCAGGGAGAACAGCTCTGGACTATCCCTTTACAGGAACTAATCCACACAAACAGCTCAGCCATGTGAAACGTACTGGATACACGCCAGGTGACACCACACACAAAGCCCCATCCCCATAGTAAAGGCAGCACATTTGGTATTTGCTGTCAGCTCACTAGAGGCTCTCATGTTTTGGTATTCAGTTTTTTAGTCAAAGATCAACAGTCTGTTTGAACTTGCCCATATACAAGAAGTACTTGTGTTCCTTTACATGCAAGTCTGACTATAAAGTCTCCTTTACAAGAGAAGAGAGCTATTAAAACAAAAAAGATACACAGACTGACTGTCTATCTGCACTCAGAGACCGAGATGAAACCTCTCCCATTCTCCCACTGTGGCAGGAGCTGAGCAGTCACCTCCTTTGCAATTACTTTCCTTAACAGTAAAGGGCGAATGATTAGATTGCAGGGTAGCATCAGACAGTGGGATTAGGCTCCTTGACCACTCACACAGCAGTAGCTTCAAAGCCCGTATTCACACTAGAGGTGGAAGACTTGACATCCCCACATCTACCGCCACCTTCCTGCTCACAATGTTCTCAAGCCCTGGAAGACAGTTAGTTTTTCTGCCACCATCACTATGGTGGTACCACACTAACACCACTCAGCTCTCTTGTGCTCAGTCTGAGTAATCAGTTAGTCAAGGCCTGGACATCTGCCACTGGTGTGACTATCCATTTTAGTACCAGCCCTATCAGGAACCAACATCACTACCTCAACCAGGACACATTGTGTGCTACACAGTAGAAAACAGTTTCATTCTTATTCCAGCAAGTGTGATATACGGACAGTATAAAGATACGGTGTCCACCAGATCTTTTAGAAATAGCAAATATTTAAGAGCTGGCTTCAGACACATTTTCCCCTCCACTCTATTTCCTCTTCCACTTCCACCTACAATCCAATTTAGCTGCAGTAAACACTGGCTCATTTACTTTAGCAACTTAGTCTGCAACACCATTTGTCTCCCTTCGCAAAGCATTTACTACGGAAAAACGAAAACTTCTGTTTAGACAGGTGCTGTGTGAAACACACTGCAAGGAGGAGAACACACAGCTGTTCGAGAACACTACACAAAGGAGTGAAATCAATTACTAAGACATAAAGAGTTCCCATACTGGAAACATCATGCTTCTCGGAGACAAGATCTCAAGCCCAAGTCTGCCACCATGATGTCAGTTTGCAAAAAAAGCTGCAGATGGTCTAGAGCTGACTGAAGAAAAAAAAAAAAAAAATCACTTGCAGATTAAAAATAATACTGACTCTAGTAGTATCACTTCTCTTTGCCCAGTTCTCTGCTTGGATAATGCCAGAAACCAAGTAGTGAAAAATAATCGTGGGAAGCATCCACATGAAGAACACCTTCCATCTTTTGCTGAACTCAGGGGCACGTAGCCTCAGCTTCATCAGCATATTGTCCCTTGACCCTTAACACATATGATCCCACGAACTAATTGTGGTGGAGGTCCATGTGCACACGTATTCTGGACAGAATCCAGCTCTCACTTCTATCAACCAAAGACTGTCAGGTTTGAGACCACACAAGGCTAAAATATGTAGGGGCTACTATGTAGTTACACTCACACAGCTGAGAACTACCCTACTCAGAACCTTCTTGAAACACTTCCTACTCTACCCCCGTTGTGAAAGGATGTTCCCTCAGTAAAGGGCCTCACTCTATTCACTCCGTTTCAGGGCTGGGCTGCAAAAAGCAATATAATATATAGTGCTGAATCATCGAGCTGAGTACGAGAGAAAGTAGTAGTTTGTGGCTAAAGATCTAAAAAAAAAAAAGTTGTAAATGAGGTTTACTAGCTCTAAATGAAATAGCTGACTTCTATGGGTGGGTCAGCCCTTAAGCTTCTCCCCATCAAGATAGGTACTACGCAGGGCTGGCCCCAGAACACTTAGCACTACTGAACCACACCCATATCTAACTATCTGCTCTGGCAGTTCCTTCATCTTGTCATTCATCCAAGATTCATTTTACTTTTAAGATCTGAACTTATTGTTCAGATTTTCCTCCACATAGCAAGTCCACGGCCTTCAGGATTACAGCAGAGAAACAGAGCGGAGCCTGTCAAAGTTTCAGCCGCTGCAATTGATAATGCCTGTCTTCAGCTGCTCAAACTTTGGGTCACACATGCCCCCCTGCTTCTGTTCGGACCAAAGCAGAAGGAAATTCGCTCAACCAGTGAATGCAGAGTAAGGCTGAAGCATCCAGATGAAGACAGACCAATACAGGACATAACTTGTCTTAAGATTTTCCTCAGGGCCTGATGGAAGTACAGAATATCACTTCACTTGCACTTAAGGGCTGCAGCAACGTTTGAAACACAGATAAGCTTCCCCAGTTTTAGAGACCAACTATTCTTTGAAATCAGTTAAACAATGCTTGCAAAGTCGTCAACCAAAGACAGCCTCCGAGAGCTCCCTCCTAAGACTTATCTTATGCGTGATGACTGCAGACAGGTACTGCTTCCCGATTATCACAAGCTATAGCACCAGTTCAGTCCCTTAGAGGTAAGAATAGCTCCTAACACATTTTTGGAGATTAAAAAAAGCAGTAGTTTAAAAACAAAAAAGTATGATTTCTTACTCTGCTGTCTTCTCTTGAAATTAGTAAACACACTGCCACTTAATCTTTGAAGTCCTTTAGAAATTGTTTGTTGTTGCCTTAATAGAATCACAACATTTGTATCAACTTTAGATCTTGTGTAGCTCCACCACTTACCTGATCAAAGAGTTGCTTCCCTGTAGTGTTGGGCTGGATGGCAAACTCCAGCTCCGCATCCATGGTGGTAACACGCACACTGATCTGGAAGACAGAAAATGCTGCCTCATTACACACGCTCTGAATGACATTACCCAATAATGAAAACCGGCATCCATCTGCCAGGGACCAGCTTCCAAGGCCTCCAGGAACTTCACTCCCAGCAGTTACAAATTCATCTGCCCTGCCTGCATGGCGTTCCCAGTACAATATAAAAATCCTGTTTCACAATCTAAGAGTTTATGCTCTCTGCCCCTACTAATATTCTCATGTATATCTGACACACGTGAGAGCCATTTACAGCTTAAGCTGAATTTCTAGTGTGGAACCTTCTGGGGTCTTTCACAGGAACAGAGATGTTCCAAACCTCAATACACACAACCAGACATCTAGCCCTTCCATTTGAAGGATGATTGTCAAGCAAGTCCAGGAAGCATTCACAACCCAGACTGGTACAGAAGACCAGTCAACACGAACAATACTGTTCCAGTCTCCACGGTATTTTTGAGAAATTATTTTTGGGAAACCCTGATATGCTGCAAGGGCTGTGAGTTTCAAAGCAGACTTCCCAGGATGCAAGAATGATCCCACGTACTAAGGCAAAAAGGATGTATGCTGAACTGCCACATGCACTAGCACATGCAACCGCTTCACAGAGCGGTACAAGTACCTCTATACAGTTGCCTGCTGCTTTCCAATTCTTTCAGGAGGTGAAAGATCTCCAAATACTGCAGAAATTGTTTAGGTGTAATATGATACTACGGTTAAGATTTCACAACAACGTTATCAACATTGCAAGATGATGAAGGTGGTCTTGACCTTCATGATCTTGACACTCTATCTTGACAGGAGAGTCCCACCACCATGCTTTCACATGTGAAATGGAAGCAGCAGGGGATTACAGCGAGGGAGTTTGCCTGGTCAAAACTCCGAAGCAGGAGGACACCTGTATGTCTTTCACGCATAGTTCTCATGAAGCAAGTTAAACAGCAGAGGCATTTCACCCAAAGGTTAGTGTAAAACATAGCCGATTCCATTCGCAACTCTGGATTGTTACTGGAAAACATCACGTAGATTTGAATACTCATACCTGAACACAGATGCCTTAACGTTCGACCAAAGTAAGGCCTGCAAGTACACCAAGCTATCTGAGAATTCATTTCTGTTTGCACACCTATCAACTCAAAGGTATTTCACAATTATGAACACACGCTGCAGACATTTTAATCAAACTGTTTTAATGCTTTTCCATCAGGGTTCAAAACTTGAATTGTACAGACGAGGTACAGTGCACCAACCCCAGCGCACAGGCCTGGCATTCACAGTTCTCCTTCTTGCCAACAGTCACTTACCCCACATCAACAAATCCCAGTTTATTTGCTCTTCAGCACTATCAGTCCTCTCGGCCACTCCATCAGCCTTCCAGGGGTGAGGGGTAGGGGGTTTTATGCTGTGAACAGTTTTAGGAAGGATAACTCAAACTCCCATCGACACTACAAGCTAACCACGGGACACTGGAGACCAAAACAGAAGAGTAAGCAGAGAACTATACAGGGAATCACCCAATACTGGTAGATCGCAGGCAGTTCTGTATTTATACCAAGGATATGGACAGATTTCACATCTCGTTTACTAAGAAAGCAGCAGACTGCAAGAGAGCTACAACCAGTTCTTCTCCATAAGCGAGAAGCCTTCTGCTAGTTAAGTCTAAGCGCTGAAAGAGACCACTACATCCAAATACATTTTGGAGATTCCTTAAAAACTTGAGCCTAGGAGCACCACAATTCTGTACTTGATACCCCTTGAGATGAAGCTAAAGGCTTCCTTGTTTTAAGTTTAGCTAAGAATTTAAGGATATGCTGTAAGAGGTTAAAGGTAGGCTTAGGAGAGCCAAGCCAAGCCGAGTTGCCATTCTAATGGCTGCACGCATAAGGAATGCCATTTAGACGCGAGTGGAGCAAAGACATCATGATTGAGCAGACCAGGAGTAAGTGGGTTTTGAAACCCTCTGAATCCTCTGACATAATGAAGTCAAACCAAGGAAGAGCCATCCCATTGAAGCAGCAAGGAAAAAGCAAACAACCTAAACACACAAGCAGTCAAGCTTTGTTTAAAATCAGCAGTTTTCAATAGCATGCACTTGCCTCAAGTTCTCTTGCTATACGTTACCAAAACCATTCTCATCAGAGCCTAGATGCTGACAGTGGGCCAATATCACGGTGAACCAGGAACACAGTCACTTGCTAGAAGGGCTGAACACTCCCCAAAACAGCTTTGCTTACTCATACTTGCAATCAGTCACTTCTAGCAGAAGGAGTGCTGGTTTGTACCCCAGACCAGCCTAGCACGCCTACCAGGGAGAGCAAAGATGACCATACGCCACGTCTAGGTACAAGAGGGATTACATTAACTGAGCCATTATGCAACGGGTTGCTTTTTGTTTAAAGCCTTTCCTCTTCACCTAAAACACTAACATGCCAGCTAACATGAAAGAAAAAGTCTTTTTGCTCCACAGTTTATGGATAAAACACAGTAGCTATTCTTATCTGGTATCATCTGCATAAGTGATGGAACACTGAAGTATCTGCGCGCAGAGGAAGTGCCAGAATAAAGAACTGAAACATCTGTGGTAGCAGCTCTTCGCAGCCTCTGCCCTAATAGCTTTTAAGCTATTCAGAGCAAATCAGACTTTAAAATATAAAGTGCAGCTGCTTCGGTAAGTAACATCGTAATTCACACAGGATATTTTTTTGTAAGAATCACATCTTTGTTAGCACAGTAAAATAAGGCCCCATGCTGGAACAAGCAAAATTCACTCACTTAAGCGAGCTTAAGCTATCCAACTAAGCTTAAGCTATCCTTCAACTAAGCACACTCAGTAGGACGAGGTATGCCTTTTTCCCCTAGCAGAAGCCCCCGGTGCTCAAGATGAGTAGCAACCTAAGGTTTAGGAGCAGCCAAGTCTTGAACGGGGTCTGCGCTTGCAGTTTCAGCCTATGCTATTTTAAAAGACAGCATGAGCTAAGATACCACAGGAAACGGGTTGTGCTTTAGGAACCACACCCCGGTAATGGTAGCTTCCCTGATCTGAACACAGTTTTAACACATTCAGCAGCGTACTGCTGGTACAGGGGCGCTGGGGAAAGCATCCTGGGCTGTACCAGTGACATTTTAACCACTAGTTTCACAGCAATTTTAATACTTGGCTGAGAAGCCAAGTTTGCTGTAAAACTGAGCTTTGTTAAGCCTCATTAGTGCGGAAACAACATACAAGAAATTTTTTCCCATATGCTACCAAGCCAGGGGTTTTTTTTGAGCCAGTTGTTGTGATCTGGAAAAAAGTGAGGTTTCAGAGAATCACAGAATCATCTGGTTGGATGGTAGGATACACTGCTCTCCATTCCCAGTTAACAGCCGAGAGGCCTGACAATACTTCAGAGTAGATGCAGCTTTATCGAGTGTTTTGTTTCAAGAGCCCACATGCTGGCACAGAAAAGCAAATCAGTTCTCCTAGGATGTAAAAAGGCTAAAACACCAAACACCAGGGAGCTCCGTCCTGAAAGACACCCAGGGGCCACCTCGCTATTGGCAAATACATTTCACTCATCCTAACATGCTCTGCCTGTATCTCAAACTGTGATAAGAGATCTACAGACTGCTATAATCTCTGCCTGACAACTAAGCACCAGGCACTGCATGTTTACCGTCATCCTTCTCATTCATTTGAAGTCCTACTTTTCGTAAAGCCACTTTACTGAGGTACTCACGGCCAATAACTGCCCAACACAGATGTTACACAAGGGTTGCACAAAAAAACCCCCACACTGTATCAGAGGAAACCCAGCATGATCCAGCCCCATCACAACTGAGACTCCTGTTTGCTTTTCCCTTCAGAATTACCCCACCAAAGCACTTTTAAACCATTTATCTAGCTTTCCATCAGTGCTTATTCTAAGAAAAGCCTCAAGATTCATTAGCATTAAGCTTTTATACTTTGCATTTCTTACGAAATACAGAGTATTTCTGTAATATAGAGGTTTTCCCAGATTTAAGGGCTGGCATAACCATCACCATGCTTACCATTTGGGTTGCAAAGAGAGTAAAATGCTCCTCAGTAAGATAAGCAACTTGGACTGCTGAGCCTAGACAAACCCAGCTCTGTCAGTCCAGACAAGTGAGGTGCACACTGCTGAGATGGAAGGAATAGGAGTAAATACAGTGAGAAAAAGACATTGCCCACCAGCAATCAGATCATGAGGTCCACAGTGGTAGCACTCACCCCCAATGTCCTTTCTCCAAAATTTACTGTTAGCAAGCTTTTGTTTTAGACTTTTACCACTCAGGAGGTATTTTTAGAGGACTTAGTGAATTCCACCATCAACAGATTTAAGAAAAATACTGTCCTAATGCAATAATTTATACCCAAATTCTATTTAAAGCAACACATTGAATTTTTCCATCATAGCATTTATAATGCACTCACTGATGCATCCCAGTGTCTGCAACCCTCTAAATGCTGCTTAGATTTTAAACTGTAAGTTTTACCCTAGTACGGAGTGTCTAAACATTTTTTTTCCTTTCCATTATCATTCAATATTTCACAAACAAACAGTTATCAAAGTCATATGAAGAGTCTCCAGAGGAGACCATCTCCCACATTACAAAAAAAAAATTCAAGTATTGCATTTCAGCAGGCAAATTTACACTCTCCAAACTAAACAAGTACTCAAGAAAAAAGCCCGTCTTAAACTGATTCATTTCATAATAGCTACAGGAAACAGTTAGAAACCTCGCAACTCTTCCTCTTCTCTATTTGAGGAATTTCCATTGTTCGACCAGGCTATGCAGAGCTCGATTGCCACTACCAGAGCATATTACAGAGCTTCCTGCTGCCAAGGACAGTGTCGTGGTGAGGGCGAGACCTTCTGCATGGAAGGGACACAGTTCCAGCCCCCAGCACAGCTGCAGCCAAAGAAAACTCCTTTTGATAGGCAAAAGCTTTCCCGAGATACAGGACACCACCAAGCTCCTCCTATGGTGGTTTAGCAGACTGCAGGAGACGGTCTTAACAGACAGTGGTACCAGGTAACCACCTGCAACATCTTTTCTGAAATTCTAATGTTGTCCATATACCTTCAAGTGTCACTTTCTGCCTCACCGAGATTCCAAAAGTTTTACTAGTAGCAATGATCATCTTCCAGGTCTCCGAGTGAGCCCTACTAACAACCTGCTACAACTACCTTCCAAGATGACAATGTGGAGCTGCATACAGCAGGACAAACAGGAAAGACTGATACCACCACACTGTGTAACGGATGTATCACTGGTACTAATTCCCCAGCGCAAGAGGTAGAAGAGACAATTCTGTTTGTCCTAAGTTGAAACAGGAACCAAGTACTAGGAAATTCATGTCAGAATAACAGGTAGAGTCAGCACAACAAAGTATCAGCCTCTACAAAACCCTGACCCTGACCTAAAGCTTCTTTCCTCCCAGGATTTCCGGAATGCAAGGAAGCTGCTATACCCTGCTGGGCTTCAAGCCTCAGGTATTCCTGCTTCACAGGTTCAAGTACACTATTTCTGGAGAAAATGGTCTAGGAAAAAGTCATACTTTATTGCTCATTTGACTGGTACGGAACAGAAGTTGAGTTAAAAAGAAATTCCAGGCCACCCCTTACAGACCCTCTGCACTACAGAGCACCAGTACACACAGCAGTTACTACAGGTTAAGATACTAGACTAACACCATGCATCAGTTCCAACAGCCCTGACCAGGTAAATACATCAAATCCAGCTGGAGTTGCATAAACTCTGAACTCAAGATCTCATAAAGCACCCTAACAATCTAGAAATATTCCCAGTTTTGGCTATCAGCAAGATTAGCATCAGTATAGTAAGCGTAAGGAGAATTGTTCCCCTGACCCTTAAAACGCATGAGTGTTTTCTGGAGGACAAAGGCTCCCCAGGGCTGTACTTCACTCCTCCGCGGTGGCCATCCAACACAGCCCTGCTGCTGCAAGGACAGGCACCACTCGCACACAGACCCGCAGAGCACACCAGGGCATCATGCTCCGCACCGCCCCGGCAGTGGCGGAGGCAACTGCCCACCTACAGCACCAGCAATACTCACAGACATCTGGCTCCTTCCCGAGTGCCAGCACTCCCAAAACAGCCCTGGGTCCTCTGTGTCAGGGTGAGGCTGGAATCGTGTCATGTGAAAGCGCTTGTAATTTCTCAAGGGATTACACTTAATTAAACCAAGCCCCCTTCCCCCAGTCTTAAAGGGCCCTTTCATACCCCTAAGCTCATCAGGGAGCAAAACAGCAGTGGGCACACACCAGGCACCAGCCCTGGCCCTGCCACACTGCAGCCCCCAGAGAGCCCATTAACCGTCCCCGGAGCCTCCAGCCCTCTCCACCAGCATCTCCCTACTCAGCTGGGGACACTCCTCATTTGACTGAGCCCATAGGGGGGCCAGTAAGGCCAAGGAGGGCATCCCATTCCACCCCACTATGACAATTTTAACAAAGTCACCATAACGGGGCGGAGGAGGCGGCTCGCCCACCTTCTAGGCACTCAGCACCAGCAAGCCAGAAGTACACTTACGTGCTTCAGAGTATGCATTAAAATATCTACCCTTAGAGGCACTGATTGTGCCGTGGCTGTGTCCTGGTACCTAAAAAGAGCCTGCAGCAGGAGCTCACCCTTTAAAGAATCCCTAACAATTTCAGTGCAAAGTCTGAAGTCAAAGATCTGATGTTACAGAAAAATTCTGCTTCTTTGCACATACATCTTTTAGTCATCTTACGCTAAGACTAAAAATGGACACCAAGATCATTATCTGAAAACCTTTCACCAGATGAGACAATCCCACAATTGTTGTCAGATGAAAACAAACAATTTTTTAAAATTGCACTTTTCCCACCCATCCTCTGTTCTTTCTGCACATCTGACAGCACAGCCTCTAAGCTCATTTTGCAGAAGTAGCTGCCGTTGATTCAGTTGGGGTTATTTATAATGTCATTTCCGACAAAGCCAGGCAGTCAGAGAGCTGACTGCACCTTTCAGCAATAAACCAGTTACAAACACATCCCAGCACCTGCATCTGCTCTGTGCTAAGAGGTAACTCAGGACAGTCAGATAGAGGTTGTGAATCAAATTTCTGAAGGTACTGAGAAGCCTAGGGACCTCGCATCTTACTGCCTCTCCAGTGCGTTGTTACCCTACGCACCCAACCACCACTTAAAACTAGCTCAATATTACAAGCTTCAGACTACTTTACATGAAGACACCACACATGGCTGTCATTAAAGCACAAAAAATGCCAACTGCAACAGTCGGACACAGCAAGAAATGGCAGGGTACAGTAAAATTGCATACACTATGCTGAATTCCACAGCTCAGTGTCATTTACTGAGGGAAATTTCAGCTTGTACCTATAATAAAACTAAACTACAAGCCACCTACAGAGTAAGGACAGACTTCTTTTGTAAGCAGCCAGCAACAAAAGGAACAAGGGACTGGATGCTCCAATCTCAATTAATGGGCTCCACCACTGTTTGAGTTCAGCTTGGCAGAGGCACGTAGTCTGGAAGCACAGAAAGAACCTCCACTTATTAGCTTCAGTAACAAGGATTTTTCTGGCCTGCTCCCTTATCCCCACCCACCCCCTCTTGCAGAAGGATGAAGGAGATCATACATCTAGTGTGCTATGAAACACACATGACTGGGCTCTAGACCAAAAACATGAGGAACTGGCAGCATCCTCCAGATTCCACTGGAAAGTTCACACTGCTGCTGACTGACCTAGAGATCACAAATGCGATCTGAGTCCTGCAGGAGAGACCGTAACCACCGGATTGATGTGCAGCGCCCTGTACCCTACATTTATCACAAATATTAATAAGTTCACTTAAAAACCAAACAACAAACTTCCTCCATTTAAAATCAAGTGGCAGCTAGGGTTGAGCAGTGCTCATACTTCATACTGAAGAAAAGCTGGAAGAAGGTACCACCAGCTGACATCCGAGAAGGACAGACAGTTCTGTTGGCTCTGGTGCCCTCTGAAGCTGTGGAAGGTGCCAAGCTGTGTCCTGCTCTGCTGCAGCACAGGCTGATCTGCCAGCAGGGAAGAGGCAGCTGCTGCAGCACAGCTTCACCACAGCCCTGTTCTCACAGGAGCACCACCAGCCCGCTAAGGGAAGCCATCAGGCTAAATCTAACTAGATTTTTACTCATGTGATCTTCTTATTCCTTCCCTCTGAAGAGGTACAGCAGCAAAGCAGCTCTAGGGTCAGAAACCACTGTGGAGCCACACCTTAACGGAGTCACGCTGGAGCTGTGATCCCCTCCACCGGTTGCTCTTAGTCCCCAGCAAGGCAAATGTGGGCAGCAAGCTGCAGCTTTCGCGCAGCTTCAGGAAACAAGCTGCTGAGGACAGTAAGAGGAAAAAGCTACCATGAGGCACAAGCCAGTGTGAGCAGTCAAGAGAGAGTTCACAGCTTTGGAAAGTCTGCTTGCAGAAACCGAACCAAGAAAGGGTGGAGGAGGGAGCGCCTGAGTCACAGGAAGCCATACATGGCCTGTGACACAAGGGCACATCTGACACTTTTCTCACTTCAGCAGGGACATCGAGGGGGTGTTGCCAGTGCTCTGCCCATACCTTCCAGCAAAACTTGCCTTTATAGCACTGGTTTACTAATGCGGGACAGGGGAGAAGCTGGTTACAGCACCCTAGCCACTACTAAACTGCGCTGCAAGTTACCAACTCCTCTAGCACTTGGTGACTAACACGGAATTGTTTAGAAGTACCTCTGCCCCATGTGGAGCTTGGAAGAGCAGAGCA
>NW_010419447.1:40724-43165 GCF_000710305.1 Buceros rhinoceros silvestris
ATTCCTGCTTTATCTAACAAAAGCGTTCAGGCCTACCTTGGAGGTTGGAACGAGGTGGGGCGTCAGTCTCTTCTCCCAGGAAAGAAGTGACAGGACGAGAGCAAATAGGCTCAAGGTGTGCCAGAGGAGGTTTAGGCTGGATATTGGGAAAAACTTCTTTACAGAAAGGTTTGTAGAGTATTGGAACAGGCTGCCCAGGGCAGTGGTGGAGTCCCCATCCCTAGAGGGGTTTAACAAACCCTGTGTCGATGTGGTGCTGACGGACAGGGTTTAGCAGTGACCTGGCAGTGCTGAGGGAATGGCTGGACTCAGTGAGCTTAAAGGTCTCTTCCAACCAAAACGATTATGTGATTGTGTGAAAGCGAGCTGATTCTGTGTCCACTCTAACAGCATTCTCTCTACAGGGTTTATAGCTGGCACTGCATCCAGTAGTTTAAAGATCCAATCCCTGTTCTCAAAAAAGGGTAAGCAGAAGAGATTGTCTGAGATGTCTCTAAAAATCTGGTACAAAATATAATGCTAAAGCAGTTAGTTTCAATAAGGAAAGCAAGTGATTTATTCTAATAAAAACCCCATCATACTGTTGTGTCAAAGCTCCAAATATGCACTGGTTTGGCTGTTAATACAAGAGACTATTTTGAGCTGAATTTGGACCTCTCATCTCTCTGTGATAAGGAAAATAAAATTCTTCCATACAGCCAGTGGTAACCCAAGAAAAAAATTAATCAATTTCTTTAAAGACACTTGCTGCCATCAAAAAGGTCATGCCTAAGAGCAGAGCACCTCAGCAGTATCGCGTGGCTTTTCTGGTTCTCCAGAAGACCAACCACCTTCATGTTGAAGTTCCCCTTTGCAACTGATCAGTACCCAGTATTCAAAAGGGCCCGGCACAAAGTAACCAGGTGGAGCCTGAGGGGATCCTCCTTGCAGGATGTGTCCATCAGTCCAGAGGTCAGTTACTCACACCTAGTCAGCGAGGCAACTTCAGGCATCCTTATATAAACTAGGGCTGCTTTTTTTCCCCCCCCCCATGTGGTGGAGAATCAGACTTAGTACCCCCAAAGGCAGTCTCTCTAAAAACAGTGTGGTCTCTTTCAAACCACATTCACAGAGCTCACAAGAGCGCTTCCAAAAAGCCTACTCCTTATGCAAAAGGGCTGACATTTGCAGCTGCCTTACTTCACAGGCCTTCACTCACCCACCCTGCCTCAACTTCAATTTTCTCACAACCAGCATTTCAAACGTCCAGAGCTGCCATCTTCGCTTAGCTGCCACTAGCAAGCACATTCTGGCAATGCAAGGACACGGAGCCATGCAAAGCCAGGGCTATGCCAGCACTGCTTAGTGGTGCTTCTGAGAACTTGGCATTTTAGAACCCTGGAGGCATCATTTACCCAATTTAATTAGTGATCTGATTGGACAGGCAACGTTTTCCAGGAATAAAAGCTCTACCTTATAAGATTACTACAAAGTTTTCATTCAAAACAATTTTTAAAAGACAGGGAATTACCCCATCCCCTACACAGGATGGCTTCTGAAATCATTAATGACATGTTTCCAAGTCAAAGCTGCTTGAACACAATTCCTTCCTTCTCGGCCAAGCAGATAGTAAGTAGCGACATCCTACCAGCGGTGTTTCAACACCAGGGCTGCTAACAGCCTGCCATCCAGTCCAGAGCGAAAACAAGTTTCAGCGCGGTAAAAGGAGTTGCAGAGTGAGAGTACTGAGCCAGTAAAAAAAGCCATGGGTGGATCCCCACGTTTACAGTCAAGTCCAGATATTACTCAACTTAGTCACCACCTTGTGCAATGGATCAATTCCTCTATTTTTGCCATTTCCTTTCTCATAAATAGATTCCTCATGCACCTCCCTTTGCTTTCCTGTAGCTGTTCCAAGCCATTAACGTTGCCATTTGCTGTTTCTTTACAACTAGTTGGAAAAGGCCATTAGAATAACTGTAACTATTTTTATACCTGTTGTTTGAGCCTCTTAGTAAGAGCATCCTTTACTAGCAACAACCCAGGAGATTCAAAAAACTCACACGGAAAAACCCTGACCACTTTTGCACAACACATGGATCAGGAGGTAAAACTCGAAGTAAAATCTAGCCATATGCAGCTGCCATCATCCAACTCCCACACTCTGGGTAGCTTTGGGTTTTGTTTTGTAAACCCCCATTTCTTTTGTGCCTGTTTGAAGGCCCTGTCCTGTGCAGAAATCGTATGTGCCTGTCAGGGCCTCTGCACACCAACAGTAGGGCTGGCAGTTGTACCCCACGTTTGAGCTTAACCACATCCCTGGCTGAAGCTCTAACTCAAAGGCAGTCAGCAGGGCAGCGGGAGTGTCGGAAATGCCAGCAGTGGTGGGGTGACACTCCTCACAGCTATCCTGTGCCCCTCCTAGTCTGTCTAATTCACAGGTTACAAACAATTATTTTGTG
>NW_010419447.1:43260-46283 GCF_000710305.1 Buceros rhinoceros silvestris
CGCCCCCCGCTCCTCCTTAAATCATATTCTATACACTACTGTTGCAGTCCTGGCTTCTCCTGCAGTACCTTTAACAGCAAAACAGTTCCAGCACTCATCACCACCACCAGAAGCATGTCAGATTTTCTGATTAGACTCTCAGAGGGCAGCTTTTTCCCCACCCCTCAACTCACCTTCATTTCGTTCTTCCCTCCCAAGCTTCATTCCAAAGGCGGGGGACTTCCCAGTACTGTTTAACAGCTGCAAAGACCCAGTTCAAAGGGTTAAGCAGAGAAGCCTAGTAGGCAAGGCTGTATCTCCAGACAGCCAGTATGCTTTCCAAACCTAGCATCCAGTGGATGTCTGCCAAAATTACAAGCAGCTATTTTTCTGGAAACAGCTCAAAACAAGATCAAGACAGGATGCTAACAAGACAAGTGTGAGCTGCATAGAAGCACCACATGAACAGTAAGTACTTGAAGTTCATGAGCTAATAGACTAAACACTCATTCCCTATGTGAAGGTCTCTAAATTCAAGAATGGTTAAGAATTGTTTTAGAGGTAACTTGGAATTGAAGGCAAATTTAAAAAAATCCCTACTCAGATAATCTTTCAAGAGACTTTCCACAGGGAAGACATGAAGATAACTGCTCTGACCGAGCTCTTCCTTCCAAAGGATTCTTGTGTTTGGATGAGCAAGTCAAAAGCATGCTTATCTGTTTCACATGCTTCTCTTTTCTTCAAGCAAGAGACACCTGGCATTTCAGCGCCCTGGTAATGAGAGGCGCAGCTGAACACAGGACTGCCTGTTTCAGACATCCAAAGCACTGCCTGGGTGTGGCACATCAAGTTCTTGGCCAGCTCACAGCACTCACTGAATATCTGAACAATAGCCAGACTTCTAGGAGCTAGAACACAGCCTTACTGTGGGATCTGACTGCCTAGACTATGAGCCATCCCTCCAAATTTAACTGCAGGCACAGTCAAGCATGAGGTAAAGCTGTTTCATCATTCTGTGATTTTCAGTTTTATCACTTCCAGTGCGCTAGACAAATCCTGCAACTTCCTTTTGATACAGTGTCTTATTTAGGCTGGCTGCCTTTTCATATCTATTTAGGTTGTTTCAGGATTTCCCTGAAAGAGCTCAGTTCTACACTTCTTTAATTCTCAGGATCCCCACCCACATTTGCTTCCCTCACCACCAACCTATTTTAGGTTTTAAATAGCTCTGTTGGGACTGTACATAGTTTATAAAAGACTAGCTTGTGATTACTGAAGTACCTTTGGTTATTTTAAGCTCCATCTAGTTCAAGCACTTGAGCTTTCCTAATATAGAGGAGAGTAGCTACAACAGCAGGATACACAGAGCCCTGTGTCCTGAAAGGCTCCCAGATGGGCGCAGAGCTGCTCCGGGAGCCACAGAGAGCAGTGCCAGCACACACAGGGTGTGGTTCCACCACCACAGCGAACCATCCCACACAGCCTGCACCCTCCCACTGCCTTCTTTGTGTTCATATTAGCACTCCATGACTACGCCACAAGCAGCACCAAAGAATGAATCAGGCTGAGAATAACTCATCTGTTATTTTTTCCAGTAAGGCATCCATCTCAGAGAAGGATACTCTAACCATCCCACACAGCCTGCACCCTCCCACTGCCTTCTTTGTGTTCATATTAGCACTCCATGACTACGCCACAAGCAGCACCAAAGAATGAATCAGGCTGAGAATAACTCATCTGTTATTTTTTCCAGCAGAACCATTTCCTTGGTCCCATCCACTACATTTGCACTGGGGCACAGATTACAGCAGGAGGGAAGGGTAAGGTGGCTTTTGGGGCACACTTGGACAAGATGAGCCAAGCTGTTGAACCACTTACTCCTCACTCCCAGGCACTCCTGCTTTATCCAGTAGCACCGACTCCAACACACAATGCCCTGGTGAGATCTATCCCTCATCAAGCCCCATCTGCACATGCCGTTAACCCAGTTTTCTGCTGAGCTCGCAGAATAGCGCCCATACACTACTGAGCGGGACTGTTTGAGGTACCCCAAGGTAAGAGCACACTGATGGGAGCAAACCATCAAAGCTCTTACACCTGCCACCAAGATCTAGGTCATTAAAGGCTGTAGTTAAATGCACACTCAAGTTCACACTCATACACTTACTGAAACACATTGTTTGAAATTGGGCTATTTAAAAGGAATGCCTGATAAACATCAGTTATCACTTGAGAACTAGATCCATGTATGAAGAAGTTGCTAAATGTCCAGGAATTCCCATGGTCAAAGAAGATCTATTAACATGTTTTACATCTATTAATATCTTTTAAATACAGGTCCATCCCATGCCACCCTTAGAGCACAACAAAACCAAGATCCTGAACAATCCAATCTGATGTAGAAAAGATCCAACTTTCAAGCGGACCTCACTCTGAGCATGGGATTGAACCAGATGACCTCCAGGGTTCTCTCTCAGCTTAACTTTTTCAATAATCCTACAAGACCACAAAGGCTGTCAGGGAGATACCCTGCATTAGCTGACATGTTTATAATGCTCATGGCAGAAACTGACTTCTTGTCAGGAGCAGTTTCCTTACATGATCTGCAGTTTCAACATTGAGACCCTTTAAACTTCCTCTACAAACAGAGATGTCACAGACTACCTTTATGCAGCCAAACACACAGATAAGCTGAGCTGTTAGTGGTCTGCCTGAAGCTGAAGGCCAAAACTTAGAAACAACTGAGTAGCAGGAAGATAAACAGCCAGATGCTGAGTACATCTTCCGTGTAAATCAACATACATGCAAATACAATTTATGAAAGCAAACAGTAAAACCCACTAGACTAACCTGAGGCAGGGAGTCTGCAAAGCACACTTCTGCAAGCAGCAGTCAGCAGCTAGCTTGAGAGCTTAGCTCTCATTCAGACCTGCTGCATTACGGTCGCTTTTTATTACATTTTCAGGGGTATTTCCACATGCCAAGAAGCAGCAGCATAGGATTTGCAGGTATTAATTCCACTTTGATCAAAGCCTGGGGCTCCA
>NW_010419447.1:46481-55945 GCF_000710305.1 Buceros rhinoceros silvestris
TGTACATCTCCAGAACACTAGGAGCAGTAACAGGAGCTAACTACCCTTGCTCAGGCTTGCTGTGAAAACAGATAGATCCATGTTAATGCATCTAATAACCCATCTCTCTCTCTAAGGAAATGGAAGACTAATGACATCCCTTGGTTTACAAGACTGTCTAAATTCCCTCAAATCTGAATTATTTTCAAATCCTTCAAACACTGCCAAATTGAAGCTGTCATCAGAATTTCCAAGACGAAAGCATTTGCACAGTCATTTGCAAAGAGATAAGGAAAAACTTGAAAGGACAGACTAAAGCAGCACACAGTCCCAAGACACAACGGAAGGAGTTAGCCTGCACCCCTACTCCAAACAGAGGGTATCAGCTTCCCAAGAAGCAAGGATGATGCAGTAGTCTTAAATTTTAAATACCTTACAGGAATTTGAGCGGTTCTGTATAAGAGACACCCACCAACCAGAGTTTTTGCAGAATGAATGAAAAGTGCTTTTAAAGCTTAGTCATGGGAGAAGAGGCTGGGCACCTCC
Organism: Buceros rhinoceros silvestris; assembly: GCF_000710305.1. Taxonomy (NCBI): domain Eukaryota; kingdom Metazoa; phylum Chordata; class Aves; order Bucerotiformes; family Bucerotidae; genus Buceros; species Buceros rhinoceros. Next base: position 47,007 of record NW_010419447.1, read on the forward strand.
TCTGACTAAGCTAGATTTGGTGCTTCTGACAGAAGAGACTGCACAGAGGTGAAGCAAGTACAGAGCAAGAGGCCTATATATTAAATCTGTCAGAACTGAAGCAGCAAACCAGAAGCAGGACAGCCTTCTGTCAGACTTCTACTGGATTATTCAGCACACGTCAGAACAAACACTAAGATGGCATTGTAGCTCCTGTGTACAATGCTGAAGCAAACGTTGCTCAGGACATCTCATCTTCGTTTGGTTGCTCAGATCTTTCGGCGATTTGGAAGTTAATCCTATTGGCTCTATCTTTTGGTAGTGAAGTTCAAGTCAGACACTACGGTGAGATGTTCTTACAGCTGAAGATGCCGACAATCTCATTCAGAAAACATCTCTACCCTATTCTGTTGGGTGTGAAAAGTAGTATTCAAACTGAGCCCAAGCTGCACTGCAGCTTCCAGAAAACCTTCAACCTGAGATGTTAGTAACAAACCACAGAGCAAGATAAAGCAAAAAAAACCCAACAGCCTGGGGGTTTTTGAGCTTTAACTCACTTCCGCACATACGGCTGTCACCACGACACCCTGGATGTACACTGTGCCCATGAATGCAGAAGACACTGGTGTCTATAGATTTCATGTAGCCTTAAACACTTGCAGCAGGAAGTCATTAAGAGCAAGAAAATTCTGAGCCTTCAGGAACTTGCTGCTTCCCAGTTTGTTGTGGCTGGTTAGGAACACCATCAGTCTGAGGTGCAGTTTAGTGTTTTAAGCCAAAAAACCCATTATGTCAGCAGACAATAAAGACTTTCAGAATTTTCTAACGCCAAGTTCAGGTGGCAGAGGTTCCTTGCTTGGTTTTTGGAGCAAAGGACTAAAGTCAGAGCAGCAAGGAAAGCATATCATCTCAGTAATCCAGGAAAGAATAAGTTACAGCCCAGCTCCCGTTACAAAGGCATCGCAAGGGAGCTGCAGGCTGGAGGACTAAGACACATTGCTTATTCAAGTATTTTCTTGGTTTGGTGATAAAGCGCTTTATGATGCTGAGTGAGAGTGCACTCAAAGCCTACCATCTTCCCAACCACAGACCCAACGCTTTCACGTATTTTAAGTATACTAACCTTTCCTAACCTCATTATTCAGTCTACTAGTAAGGAAGAACTCACCAAGAAATTAAGCAGCATGTCTGAAACTATATCCACACCTCCAATGTTCAACACGTTGGCAGATGAAAATTCTTGTTTAAAATAAGAAGGGAAGGATGAGATTGGAAGTTTTGTTTTAGCTTAAGTTCAACTTGGAACACCTCTGTACAACAGAAATAAATATTAAGCATATTTATTAAAATTTTTTCATAAAAAGGTATTTGCTGACTATCTCACCCAATGGTCAACATTATTTTGCTAACTCTAGGGAAAAAAGGTAATATCTAGAGCACCAGTTCTTAGTTTTCCTGCACAGTCAGCTTCTGCAAGAACCACCACTTGCCCATGGGGAGAAAGCATTTCTGAAGATGTCTATACCATTCATTATACCACTGCAGTGTCTGCTTAATGGATCAGTAAAGAAACCCTGACTTTTAATACATAGGTAGAAATCCCTCCCTCTCTATCACTTCTAACCAGAACTCCAAGGTCGCCAGTGAGTTGTCATACTAATAGGACTAACAGGATTGTTCTCATCCAAGAGGATGTACTGGACCACAGAGTATCATGTGGGGTGTGTTTCACCACTTCTTTATTGGACAACCTGATACTGCTTGAACTTGTCAGCAGTGGAACTGCCCGACTTCCTTACAGAGTGCCTTCAGAGCCATTTGCTGCCATTCTGCAAGTCTTGCAGACTACGATCTTACAAGGATACCAAGTTCTTAATTTTAAGAGAGAAAAAAAACATACAACCAGAACCCTCTTGTCCATCTAGCAGCCAGCCTAGAAAGGCATCCAGTGTGTTGAGGAAATAGTGAATTTAAAAATTTATCTATTCCAGCGTAGCATATTCAGAGTGTGAAAAAAGTATTCTTTATTATTCTTAGAGACATTATGAACAAAAAGTCACTCCTCTGGGCGGCAAAGGATGTTGACGACCCTGATGTTTCACCCTAATAATTTGTCTGGCAGCTCACTTTTTGCACTGTAACCAAGCACAAAGTTAATACCAGAGTCAAGTTCAGTAGAGTTTAAAAGCTATGGCAAGGAAAGATTTAGCCCAGAATTCCATGCTTTATTATCGTGTGTTTCATAAAACCAAATACATATTATTAATATTGTTAAATGGTTGACTAAGTGATCGCTCAGACTGCAGTGGCAGATTTTTCCTGTACTTTGTTACTTCCCCACCATAACTAGGCCTCTCAATCCAGAGAGAAAAATGGTTGAGTCACAAGGGCTTACTAAGATGAGGAAAAATCAGTGGTGCACAGACGGGCAAGAATGGCTCATAGTTGTGGGAAGTCACCAGTTTTGCTTTAAAAATTAGATACTTGGAGGACACGGGAAGGCCTGCAATCACAGAACAGCAGTGCTCCGATATGCTGCACACAAGATTCTCTGACATCGACTTAAGCCCTTTCCTTTCCCCTGCCCCCAAATAAGAAAAAAAATAGTGAGGTTTTACAGTATTCACACTCCAGTAGGGTGAACTCTGTTCTCCGGAGCAGCCTTCCTCTGCGAAACAAACAAGCTGACCAACAGAGCTAGAAACTTGCAAGAGAGCATAGATCAGCCCGGCCCTCACACACCGCACTGTTCTTGCTCACTACTTCAGTCACCCTCTTTCTACCCTCTTCCGAGATCTTGTTTTTCTCTACACAGAATCACTGCTGGCAGCCTCTCTCTTCTCCCTCCTAGTCCATCATCTCATTCTTGCCCAATCGCATGTTTCTCTACAGAGTGGGTCGCATCTGGAGCTTTTTAATTTGTTCCTCCTGTTTCATTCATTGCACCCCTGTGCCCTCATCTGTAGCTTCTCATCAACCAGCAATGGCCAAAGGGAGAGAAACAGCATGGCCCAACACTCCTGTTTCTTAGCCTGGGAATGGAACAAGAACCTAACATCATCCCTTCAGCCAAAGTCCATATTGTTTAATAGATACCTCAGAACTACAGATTCAGAGGTGTTGGAACAACTAGGAAAAAAGCATTTTACAGGAGTCATATTATTAAAAATCTTTTCACAGTGTTTTCTCCCAATTTAATACACGTTCAACAAGCTGCTGTACAAAGGCAAGGAATTTCTGACTGCCCCAGTACTCCACTGGAGGACCATGTGGAGCTTGTACAAGTGAAGATATCCTTCCATAGCTGACAGGAAGGAAGCAGCCCTAGATCACCTACTCGCGTATCCACAGTTGCTGCAGCTGTAATTGTCTGTCATTGTACAGCACAAACCTCTGCAGTTTCAGGTTTTAAACCTCTGAGCAGTTGCAGCTGATCCAGTGGCTTTACAACCACCAAACCTGCCAGTGATGGTCTCTTCCTGTGACCCTGCCAAGTATTTGCTGCACAATCTTTTAAACAATCTTTTAGTAAGAGTCAGCATTAGCTGCTGGAGTTAGAAGGGTGGGTTTGATGACCACAACTTCCAAAACACTTGAACGCTCCACCTAGAAAAAGCCATGGAAGTGTTACAGAGGTTTGCCCAAAAGAGTAGCCCTCTGAGAATCGAGAGACTTCAGCCTGCCTTAGGGGTTCAGATGGGATAAAAACAAAGTCCTTTGATGCAGTATTACTGGCTGCACTATGCAAATTCCTGCTTCTCCCAAGCACCCCTAGGGAAAGGCAAGCTATTAACTGGCTGCTTACTAGTGCTCTTAATTTACATCAGTTAATTGCCCCGGATTATCCCTGGGCAGGGAGGGATTTCCTCTTTTCCAATAGTGTGTCTGCAACAGCAGGGACTCCTCGCAGGGTGATGCTGATTTCAGGCATAATCACTTAGCAGACAAACAAACAGACACCGGGAGTCAGCGGTGGGGGGAACCGGAGGAGTTAGTGTTGAGACCTTGAAACTCTTTTTCAAGCAGACCCCGCTGTAGTCCTCAGAACAGCGATTAAGCACAGATAACAGCTTTATTGTGCAAATTCAGGGAGGCCCTCGCTGCACAGAAGGGAAAAAAAAAAAAGAAAAAGAAAGAAGTCAGCCAAATAAGGTTGTTTGAGCTGCAGCGAGGCAGGAAAGGGTCCAGGAGATGACGTAGTAGAGGAAGCTTTTAGTCAGCTTCCTTTAGAAGCTGGAGCAGGGCCAGGGCTACCTCTTTCAGAGGAGTTTCTCTGAAGGTTGCTAGGGATTAGCCAGGATGTGCAGAGCCCAGCACCCCAGGACGGGTCCTGCCGCCCCTGCACACCCACCTTCACAAGGAGCAGAGTCAGGAGGTGCTCGAATTGCTCGGTTTCAGCTCGTCAGCTGTCTTCCATGTAGCTACCTGGGAACTCCAGTGAGGTCTGTACAGGAGGATCCCACTTCAGAAGAGACACTCTACATGTAACAACTGAAACACGTTTCCTCTAGAGGCAGCAAGGTCATTTCCTCTCAGAAAAAGCAGTCCATATTAAGACATCTTATGATCTATCATCACAAGAAAAGCAAGAATTGTAATTAATCTTCGGGGTGATTAATCAGACAAGACAAGGTCACTCCAAGGTACGTGCTGCAACTCCTTGCAGGTCCAAAACCAGGTACTGCCTGTCAGTGCTGAGGGGACAGGGTATTTGCAAGAAGTGAGTCATGACCAACTCCTGATTCTAGGCACTCTCTTCCCCCCAGGATTCTTACAGCAGATCTAAGGCTTTCCTTGGGCTCCTTCTATTGCGTCCACCTCACGAACCTGCTTCTTGCTCATCTGCCTCGAGCAACAAATCAAGAGGTTGAAAACAGAAGAAAGGACTCAACTAACGCGTTCAATTTTTTAGAACCTCTGGTATGATAAGCACTCTTAGACCTAATACTTGCAAGGTGCAAGGCTTGCCCTAAGTAGGGGAAGCAAGATTTTACCTGTATGTAAAAACAAAGTGGACACTAGTTTATCAATGGTATTCTTTAAAACTTCCTGTTGAACTTTAACACAGGAGCACCAGAAGGACCAAACAGACACTTTTGCTCACTCTCAGGATTAACTGCTTCATCTGTACAAGAGGCAAAACCTCACTATTCTTGCAGAATCTAGGAACCAAGGTGGTAAGTATCATAGGAGCTAGGGTGAACAGGCCTTTTCTGGTCTGTGAAATCCCACAGTAGGTATAAAGCTACAGATAATCCATCATATCCGAGTCCAATAGCTTACCTGGTTCCACTCTACACTCAGCATGTTCTCGCTATCATTGCTTCTGAAGCAGGAAGTCGTCTGAAATTCACCAAGGGCAACAAAAGGGCAACACGGGCAACACAGGGGCAACACAGACTTCTTGTATAAAGCAAAGTCTTTGAGAGCTCCCAAACATCTACATCTTCTCCCATCTTTCTACAGCAACTCTATGTATCCGAGTGTCAGAAGAAAGGTACATGGACTGAGTTTGCCTAACAAGCTAGCACCTATGTCCCACCAAAGCCTGTCCAACTTTGATTGGTGCTCCCTGAGTTATACTGAGGGACAGGAGGAGATGTAGCACCAAAAGGTTGGTCCTCAGACAAGACAGCAGGCATCTGGAATGCTTCTAGCATTCCTCTATAGCACAACAGCATCCAAACCCAGGGCACCAAAAGGAAAGCGTCCATCCATCACAAGCAATGGTTTCCATCACTGTTCACCCTTCCCACTCAGCTTTCAGAGCTCTAGCAAATTCCACAAGACAAAAAAAAAAATCGAAAGGATCAACCAAAGGAGTGCAGCACTCTGCTCATAGCTGCCATCTTGTTGCAGTATTTCGTAGCAAGTAGCTACACATCAAGAAGCTAATTATCCAGAGGATTCTCCTGTTAACTACTGCAGTCTCTCAGTTACCTTTCTTCTAAGCAGACCTGTGCAGTCCCAAAAAAACAAAGGGAGATATGCTTCAAGGACTTTGAGTTCAACTGGGAATTAGGACCATCAATTTAAGATACAGACAGGGTCCCTGAAGACCCTAATGGCCATTGCTACATCAAGTTTTAGAAAGTATTACAGGAAAAGGCAACAGTGGAAAAGTCTTTATTCTAAACAGTAAAAATCTTTAATATCGTCATAGAGCTGAGGCCTCTGAATCGTGCTATTCTTTTCTGCTCAAGACTTCATGCTCGTCCAAGTTGATTTTCCTTGCAGTAGCACTTTGCCCTAGAAACCTGGAGACTTAAGTTTTGAACATTGAGAGAAACAGTTCTGCTGACACAATAAGGAGCCCAAACTTTGTTACACCCTCGTTGGAAGCTTTCTGTATTCATGATATCGGCTCAGATTAAGCCCATTTCTTTACGATGAATGAAGACGACATTACCTAAATCAGAACTGCTCAAGTCCTGGTGACAGGACAGTTGGACACACACCCCACACACAACAGATGCTCATGCTTCAGGGCCAGTGGCCTATCCATTCATATAGCCACAAAGGACGTACACTCACAGGCAAAACAGTTAATGAATCCTGATACAGAAGCTAAAAATACACTAAAGCATCAGCCCTTTAAACGGGCACGACAGGTCGCTTTCCCTCTCACTAGGACAATTTTTGTAGTATTAAAGTTCCAGTGAATAACTGCAGGGCTTGGACCAGCCATCAACGTGATGCCTCGTTCACTTCCACCAGGATTTGGAACGGAGCGTGCCCTCCAGCCCTGCCCAGCCCAAAATGACTCAGAGAGAGACTAGAGCACTAGTCAGCGAGCATGAGATCAGCGCCTACTCATGGCCCATAAATGGAGTTCTCACTACTGGGGAAGAACGCTTCAGAGCTTGACAATGGCTTTCAAGAGGTGGTTTAACACACTCAGCTGCCTTGGAGAGGATTGTATGACCTTTGTGGTGTGTGCTTCAACTGTCTACATCGTGCAAACTTTTCGGAACAAAGAAATTATAAACCAGAGTGGCTCGCTCAACTATAAGATCACTCTAAATAAAACAGCGAAGCTTTCCTGTGGAGAGCGTGGCAGGAGCAGCAGGCCAATCAATCCATGATGGACTTTCTACGTAGCCTACAAGGCCTCCAGCAAGCAAACCCCCCAACTGTGCAGACATTCACAACAGCAAATCATGTGCCACTAGTTCAAAGGTGACCAGAGTTAATCTGTTCAGAGGGCACCAAAGCACAGTGCCACTTGCAGCAAACCTCATGTAAGGAAGTGGCAATCGCTAGCTAGCTGCGTTAACATTTAGCCTCACCTAAGGAGGAGTAGGGACTCGGAACTCAACAGGTTTTGCTGCTCAAGCCATGCAGCAGCATGTTCTGTAAGCTCAGCGAGATGAATGATAACAGCTACCAAACACTTCAGACACAAATGCTTTTCCTGCCCAGCCAGGACTGTTCCCTGGAACATTTCCTCCATCTGTCTTCTTCACAATGGATTTATTTTTGTGATGAAGCTCACATATAGCTACATCTCACTGCTCAAGTTTCACCCACATTTGACCCAGATTGAGGAATTGCATTTTACTGTTTTCTTAATTAAGCAGCTACAGCAAATCTTAAGCTGGCACGCTAGTAGTCACGTTCCTTTCATAGGAAGGACTCATTACACAGTTATGCCAGCATATCCTGTTCCTGCAAACCACAGCTCAAGAAATAGCGTTTAAAATACTGTTGCAGTTGCATCTGCAACTAGGGCAGATGGGGCAGGAAACCGGAGGCTGATAGAGCAGGAGGCCCACAGCTCTGCACCTCAACAGGCACAAATATCTGAAACGCCTTCTGCAGAATCTGCGGTGCGCAATACAGTGCCACAGGCCAGCGCTTGCATTTCTTTGTCTGTTCCAGTTTCTGAAAGCAGAACTGCTCCGTCAGAACCAGAAAGCAGCAGACTGAGGATGTGGATCCAGCCTAGGGTGTGTCTGCAGAGAGAGGGTGCCACGGGCACTGCACAGCAAGTGCAGCGTCACACGACAGCTGGATTCAGCCTGCCTCCTAAGTGTCCCTGCAACACATTCAGGATTTCTCTGCTGATTCGTACTAGAAGTCACTCATCACAACTGCAAACTCTGGCTAAAAGTTCTCAACTGCATCTTACACAGAAGTCCCCTAGTCTGATAAATCTTACTAAACTTGTTGCCAGTATTTTTTTTAAAGTAAATCTTCACTAATCATTGCTGATGATTGAAGAAAGGCCTTTCTAAAGCTTTAGAAAACACTGCCTTAACCTTTGAGTGGCTGGAGTTTGATTTTCTTTAAGCTCCTGATGTTTTAAAATACTAATCCAGCTATTGTCTCAAGAGAGCTGGCATTTAGGACAGCAGGAAAAGCAGAAGTCATTGAAATAGGCACTTGATACCTATTTTAAAGTAATAAAATCAAACTACGTGGAAAAAAAAAATAGGGTGGATTCCATTTCAATTTCCACTAGAATAGTGGAGGGATTTTGATGAGAGTTTTCCTCTACTTCATGTAAGCCACAGACTCTTCGCTCAAACATCAGATGTTCTTAGGCAGTTTCAGTCCCCTCCCAGCGAGAAAACGTCCAGAGCCTTCCAGCCTGCTCCTTCCTGCATTATCAATGAAGAGCTAGGAGCAATTCTTTTACTTCAACCAGGAGAAATTAAATGGAAAAACCCCATGCTCCTCATTAGTCACCGCACTCCTGCCGCGAGGAGAGTCAAGTACGGACTTGACCAGACTTTCTGAAGCACTAAGATCTCTTCAGCCAGGAAATACTTCGAGTCAAGCTGGGACAAGGCTCCCTAGCAACCCGAGCTGACTAATTACCACTTGTGGAAACCCCAGCTTCTCCTCTCTGCAGAGCACACGCGAGGCGGCCAGAGAATCAGTTAAGTCCGCAGCAGGCTCGGACAGCTTCACCCAACCCCACTCCCCACCCGGGCGCGCCCCGAGCCCCGGCGCAC
>NW_010419448.1:0-11304 GCF_000710305.1 Buceros rhinoceros silvestris
TCTTTCCAACCAGTCCTGTTTAACTTTAAATGATTGTTTCATGGTTTTAATTGCATGCACCATTAAAACGCTTCTGTTTACACCCCTTTAAGTTAAAACCTGTATATCATATTCTTTTCCTTTGTCTAAATCAGCCTTAAAGAGCCAGAGTTCTCTTTCATGTAGGTTTCGGCGGGTTTACGTTCCCTCCGGACCTGCAAAGTCGCAAAGCCGTTTGGAGACTTACAGCCTCATAGTTTCAAACTGCGACATGATGTGTTGACCTCAGTCAGCTGCCAGCTGCCCACCTAGCTGCTCTCTCACTTCACCTCTTGTACTGGGCCTGACTAAGATATTTTCTTCATAGCAGTTCATATGGTGCTGTATTTTAGGGTTTTGACCAAAACAGTCAAAACAGTGTTGATACCACACAAATGTAATAGCTTTAACTTTACAGTGCTTGCACAGCAATAAAGCCTTTTCTGTTTCTCACTCTGCTCTCCCAATAAATAGTTTAGGCAGCACTGTGGAGGTGTGGCAGGGAGTAGTGTGCAATAGGTTGAGAGGGAACAAATTGAGCAGATTGCTTAAACTAACCAAAGAGGTATTCCATACCATACAACATCAGTGATAAAGGAGAAAAGAAGGAGGTGTAGGAGGATTAGCCATCTTTTGCTCTGGAAATGACTGGGCATTAGCCTACCGATGAGAGGTCATGAATGATTGCCTTTGTATTACTTCTTTTGTTTTATTTTCTTCTCTCTTCTTCCACTTATGAAATAATTTATTTATTTTATCTTGACACCCACTTTTTTTTTTTTTTTTTTTTGTTTTTTTTCGTTCCTTGACGTGCTCATCTCTGCTGGTCGGGATGGTATTTATTTTTTTTATCTTGACCCCCCCTTTTTTTTTTTTTTTTTTGCTATTATTCCTCCCTTCTTTTTCTCGGATCCCTCTGGTGGAGGCAGGTGGGAGGGAGCAAGTGTGTGGTGCATCGCTGCCTACCAGCTTAAACCACCATACCTCCTCCGTACATCAAGGAGGAGAAAATATGTTGAAAAGTATTGTGGGCTGAGATGAAGATAGGGAGATTGCTCACTAGTTACAGCCATGGGCAGAACACTGACCTGGAGAAAATTAATTTAATTTAATGCAAATTAAAATTTTGTTGGATGGTGAGAAAATACAAATAATACCTTAGAGTTCACTTCTTTCTCAACTGTCATACATCCCCTCCCTCCCACCACCCTGAGTGGTGCAGAAAAGATGAGGAATGGGGATTTGTAGTCAGTGAGTAACAGTTCCTCTCTGCCATTCCTTCTTCCTTTTTTACCCCGCTCCAGTGTGGTTCCTCTCCACATTCTGCATTCCTTCACAGTAAACCTGCTTCAGTGTGGGACTTCCATGGACCACAGTTTCTTCAGGGCATATTCACCCATTACAGTGTAGAGTCTTTCACAGGCTGTGGTGTGGATATCTGCTCTGACGTGGTGCGGATATTTGCTCTGATGTGGTGCTTTCCACAGGCTTCAGGGCAACCTCTGCTCCAGTATCCTCCTCTTCCTTATTTTCTCATGTTGGTGTTCATATGGCTGTATCTCACAAATTTTTTTCCTTACTCCTCACTGCTGCGCAGTATTTTGTACTTTCTTAATATTTTTTCCCCAAGGCACCACCACCTTGCCTGTGAGGCTCAGCTGTGTCCTTTCGTGAGTCTGTTGGAGTCAGCTGGAACTGTTTGTGTCAAGCATGGAGCAGCCCCTGGCCTCTTCTCACTGAGGCCACCCCTGCAGACCCACAGCTACCAATCCTTGCTACCTACAACAAAAGTAGGCTTATTTTTTCTTTTCTCTTTTTTCTTTTTTTTTTTTTTTTTTTTTTTTTTTTTTTTTTTTTTTTTTTTTGAGGTGAGCATTTCCAATAGCCAGCCAACATTTCCTTCAAGGAAAAGCCTACAACTGCTCCTGAATCACAATTTTTGTCTTGTGGGAGTATTGTTAAGGCATCTGCTACAGTTCTTAATCTGGTGCAGCAGATCCTATTTTATTAAAAATAAGGATAACTATGAATTTACTTCCAACAAAAATAAAAGATTACACATCTCCAAAAAATTTCATGTCATGTTTCTCAGATTTTTTGATAAAGAACAGAAAAAGAGGAATAAAATGATGAGGTGAAAAATATGTTTAATGTACATTCAGTGCATGCGGCAGCATGCAGTAAGAAGTTCTAGAAAATTTTGAAAGCCTTTTTGAGAATGAGGGTTTTACCACAGTTTCTTCACTTCTGTATAAGTGTAACCCCACATATTCTAACTGAATGATGTCCCGTGTAAAACTGGGCATAGGCAGTCATGAACTGGGTTTTCTCTCTCTGGAAGTATGTGTAGTCTATTTATTATTCAGATTTATGGTTACTGTAGGTGTGTTTGCTTAAATGTGAATTTCAAAAGTTTCACAGTTTAATTTAATCTCCATCATGATAGGCAGTGCTAAAGAGTGTCGTTCTGTAGGGTCCAAGGCTAATGGTGACTTTCTGATTACCATGATCACAGGCTGCATGTTGAGACATGTTTAGGGACCTATAAACTTATTTGGATCAACTGTCTACAAAATTCTCATCAAGATCAGGCATGACATAAGAGTTACATTTCTTTCAACTTAATAAAAGCATCTAACATTAAAGTTGATATTTGAGAAAGAGTAGTTCTGGCAGAGTAAGTTCTTGCTAGGTCAGTGCTCGGGGCAGGTTTCAGCTCAGGACTGCAGATCATTACTTTTCAATGTCTAAATAAAGATGCGCATTTGTGACCTACGGCCTTGACAAAACATAAATTCATAATACCGTTCATGATACCCAGTGTGATCAAGTCCAGCTTCGAGTTGTTTAAATAAAAAAGGTTAGGATGCCCTGCAGATCCTATGTCATATCTATCAGATTTGTCACTGAGCAAAACGCTTGTGCCTTAATTAAACTCTCTTAATTCAACTAGGCAGTTGAATTAAGATTTGGGCGACTAAATGCCTGTTATAGTCAGGTGTTTCTGGATGAAATTCAGTTACTGAAACTTCAGGTGCATTTTGGTAGCTCACCTATCCTCCAAATGTGCATTGATAAGTTTTTAATTAATCATCCAGAAATTTTTGGCAGGAAAAGATGCTTATATGAATGTGGAAAATGTAAACATTAAGCAAATCCACAGCATTTTTGTGTGGAAACTTGAGCCATGAAGTACAGTCTTTATTCTTTTTTTTAACTTGATGAAAGTCAATATGGACTTGAATTGTTGTAAAAGGATGCCAGAGGATTGCACACCTGCTTTCCAGCTGCTAATGGCTAAAACATGACACATTCTGCTTATTTGATACAGTTCCCAGACCAATACTTGTCAGCATGGTTAGCCAGAAAGAAACACTCACGTATTTATCTTCATGAAAGTGAGTGAACCACAGTGGAGGTTGTCAGCTTCAGTCGAATTTGAAGTTTAGCTGCATGGAACTGTTTACTAATCAGATACATAGATATAATCTGCTAATGTCTGAATCTTGGGTGCTATTTGAGCCCTGAATATTACTAACACTATTTCTGGTAAAAAGATAGGCGGTTAGGTGCATCCCAAAGCCTCTTCACCTGTATTTTAAGATATTAAGAACTGACAGATTTTACTACAAGAAAGTATGCTAATCTGTGCTTGATTTGTCTGTGTCATCCTTTGTTTCCAAATACTTACACCCAATTCTTGTAAGAGGTACAAAAATGAGTGAACAAGAGGTCATCTTTTCTTCCTTTCCCTTCTATACAGTGATATATTCATGAAGATTGACAGCTCTGGTGATATAACAAGCTGCAAGACAATAGAAGAAAGGAAAAAAAGCAGAGAAATCAAGGCAGATGTAGAGTTTTGGCATATTAGTATTCAACTTTTGTTGTTGGTGGTGGTTTCTTTTTAAGCTCTATAACGCTTTTATATGCCAAGGAATTATAGGAAAGAAAAGTAACTATTTAAATGTATACATATTTATGCATCATATGTTTCATAAAGATAGGGAAATATTTCCTCCTTGAATTTTTATGAGATTAAACTCTCTCTTTCTTCAAGCAAGGTAGTGGTTGCTCACGTTGACCTATATATCTTAAAAATCAAAGCACTTGCTGAAGAATTACTAGGTAAGTTCTTTAGTGACCCCAAATTTACACACCTGATACGAAGTGTCCAGTCTGTGTATTAAAAAAGTTACCCTTCATATTATGGATGGCTTTGAATATATAGAATTAGAAACTGCAGGTTATGGGCACTGCTCCACTTAGCAAGAATAATGAGCTACCCATCCCAATTACAAACACGAATCATAATCAGGTTCCTGGCAAGAAAAGAAAAAAACTCAACCTGTGAATGAAGCATCTTAATGAGCAATACAGTAAGAGGTACAGAAAATTGCCAAAAAACTTTTAGAAAGTGAGTAAAACATTTTATAAGAGGGACGACAACTTTCTAAATGTATAATAACCAAAGTGGCAGGTAAAACGAATGGATGAGTAGATTTCACTACACTGTATTCCAATTTGTGCTCATTGCTTTGTGTACTCTCTCTGAGTGACACTTAGCTGAGTCTAGCTCCTTCTTCCTTACTACGCCTCCCACACCAGGTATTTATATACATTGATACAATCCCCCTAACTCTTTTTTCCTTCAGGCTGAACAGTCCCACCCCTCTCAGTCTCTTCTTATCTGACAGAAACAACTCCCCTACTCATCTCCAATCCTTTAATCAGAGAGAACATGTCTTTACTACACGGGTCGTCAAACACTGGAATAGGTTGCCCCTAGAGATTGTGGAATCTGTCTACACAGGTATTCAAAACCCGACTCAATACCATCCTTGGCAATCTGTTCAAACTGACAGTGCAAGGGGATTGAACCAGATGATCTCCAGAGGTCACTTCTGACTGCAACTATTCTGTGATTCTATAAATATCTCTGTGGCCCTTTGGAACACATGCTCTAGTATCATAGAATCATAAGACCATTAAACAGCCCAGGTTGGACCTCAAAAGATAATCTGGTCCAGTATTTCATGGCAAAGGGAGCCTAGATGAAATTATCTAGCTTCCTGTCCAATCACAATTTGAAAAAGTCCAGCACTGAGGATTTTATCACATCCCTGGGGAGACTTTTCCAGTGATTGATAGTTTTCACTGTAAACCATTTCTTTCCTATGAAACTTCTCCTGGTGCAACTTGTACTTCTTGCTCTTTGTCTTCTTCATATGGCTTTTTGTGGAGGAGTAGACAAAGGAATGAGGGAGAAGGTTGCATGTTCATCCTAAATGTTTCTCTAATGACTGCCTTTGGGGAGCTCCATGCAGCTCCTTGTGAAGATAGACCCTTCATCTTCTTTGTAGCTCCTTTTAAGTACAGGAATTCTGTGATGAGGTCTTCTCTTGAGCCTTCTTTTCTTTAGGGAGAAAAGACCTAGCTCCTTCAGTCTTTCCTCATAGGGCGAATTCTCCAGCCCTTTGATCATATTAATGGCCCTCATTTTGACCAACTGTATGTCTATTTCTCTCTCTGTACTGACAAGCCTGGAGCTGGACTCAGCACTCCAGTTGTGACCTAATCAGTACTGAGAGGAAGGGTCATCTACCTCGATCAACTAGCAATGCTCTTCATAATGCAGCCCAGCAATCTATAGGCCTTCTTTGATGGGGGAGTACATTACTGTCGTATGGTCAGATCTCACTGCCTTTTCTGCCAAGCTGTTTTCCATCAGGTCAGCCCACAGCCTGTGCTGGTGCATGGAGTTTTTTCTTCACACATGCAGGGCTTGGCATTTCCCTTGTATAAACTTCACAAGATTTCTGCAAGCACGTTCTCCAGACTCTCAAGATCCCTCTGAATTGCACCCTACCCATCTGGTGTATCAACCACTTCTCCAACTTTGTAACATCTGCAAATACATCTCTCATATTAAATGCATCTCTTTTCTCTTCTCACTGTCTTATTTTCTTCAGCAGATTGACAACAAATTACAAGCTGGTAGGATTTTTCATGTATTGAAACTGATGGTTAGGTGGAGTTTTATTCTTTTATGCCTATTCTGGAGTGCTTAACACTCTAATTAAAAGTCACCTGTCACCTGTGGCTAGATAGGGCAAAAGTCCATTTGTCTAATTAAGGTTTAGCTTTATGATTCCCATGACTAAAATATCCATAATCATCTGGGTAGGAGAAAGCCATGTAAGCTCCTGTTACAAGTGTTTGTAATAGTAATTTCAATTAAGTTGGACATAATGCAAAAAATACCCTGTCACAAAAATCTTCATATGTAAACTCCATAATTCTTCCTGCTTTCAAGACTAAAATCTTGAAAGCTGTGTCTAGCTTTTCTGTCAGTAGTATGGTAGAAAGTTTAATGAGTTCTTTTAAAACTGTCTTCATACATTTTCAGAACAAACTTAACACATACCAAAGATTAGTAGTAGCTGCAAAACCACTAGATAGAATACATGTCAAAATAATTTGAAGAGAAATGGCCAAGTACAGGATAATATGCAATATTTTAACCTGCTTGACTGAAGAGAAACAAAAATAAACTAACCAGTTGACTTCTGGATCTTACACACATCTATCTGTACGAAGACAAAAAACATTTTCTGAGAAGAGCTTGAATCATTATAGTTCAAGACGTTATAAATCTCATTTCTTCAGAATATTTTTATAAGAAAGATAAAACCTCAACATAAGACTTGTGACACCTAAAAAGTATAGTTTTGCTAATCAGGATATAATTAATATTATTAATTTGTCTTGAACCTGAATATAAGCATACTAAAACAGTGTAATCAACCACAGCTTATAAGCATTTTGTAACACTATGATGACACAATGTATGGACGTTTCACACAGATATGTTAGCAGTGTGATCAGAAAAGTGGCAAATAAAGAATTGTGTTGCAACCCAATAGTAACAGAATCTGTAAGATGAAGAAATAATAAAAAACCAAGATAAACATGATGGACTGCACTTCGGAAGAACCTTCTGCCTCAAACAGAAGGATGACTGGGGAAAAAAAAAAGAAGAGGGATGCATCAGAGGATTTAGGTATGTGCACATGCTTTCAGGGTTATGATCTTATTGGCATCACAGAGATGTAGTAGGATGACTCTAACAACTGGAGTGTTGGAACGGAAAGGTACAGACTCTTCAGGAATGACAGTCAGGGAAGACAAGAAGGAGGTGTCTCCTTCCATGTCAATGACCAGCTGGAGCGCATAGAGCTCGGCCTCAGGATAGATTTAGAGCAAACTGAGAGCTTATGGGTCAGGATTAAAGGAAGGGCAGGGACAGGTGACATTATAGCGGGGGTCTACTACAGGCCACCCAGCCAGGAAGACCAAACAGATGAAGCCCTCTATAGACAAACAGGAGCAGCCTCACATTCACGAACCCTGGTTGTCATGGGGGCCATGAACCACCCCAATATTTGTTGAAGAGAAAACACAGAAGGGCATAAGCAATCCAGGTGTTTCACGGAATGTGTTGATGAGAATTTCCTTCTCCAAGTAATAGAGGAGTCACTGAGAAGAGCTGTTGTGCTGGACCTTGTTTTCACTAACAAGGAGGGACTGAAGGGGAATGTGAAGCTCAAGGTTACCCTTGGCTGCAGTGACCACGAAAAGTTGGACTTCAAGATTCTTATAGCAGCAAGGAAAGCACAGCAAATTAGTACCCTGGACTTCAGGAGAGCAGACTTTGGATCTTCAGGGATCTGCTTGGTAGAGTACTGTGGGATAAACCCCTGGAGGACAGAGAGGCCCAAGAAAGATGGTTGATAGTCAAGGATCTCCCCTGCCAAGCTCAGGAGTGATGCATCCAAAGAGGAAGGCAGGCAAAAACAGGCAGAGGCCTGCGTGGATGAACAAGGAGCTCCTGGACAGACTCAAAGGTAAAAAGGAAGCCCGCAGAGGATGGCAGGTTAGCACCAAAAGGGCTGCGACTGAGAGGGTTCTGCTGGAAGGCAAACCCAGCAAACCACACTGAAAAAGGAACATTAAACAGCTCTTTAAGGCTTGAATACAGACTTGGTTTGGGCAAAGGAAAAACAGATACTGGTTTAATGTGAAAAGGGAGAGAGCTTTAATAGAAAAGCCTGAAGATAAAAACATTTTAAAAGTCAGGCAGGATTGCAGAAGAGAGAAATATAGAGGGAGAGATTGATAAATAAATAAATAAGCATATGCAAATACAATATAAACCTCCTGTTCAAAAACCACATCTCCAGCTTACAAACAAAGACCCACCACGTGGTTGCCACGCCAGTGCAGGAGGGGAGGAAAGGAATTGTTCATGTCCTCACAAAAGTTTTCAATCCAGGAAAACTCCTCCTGAGCAAACCTCTCTGTGGGTAAAACAGTCCTTCCTCTGTTCGGGGTAGCTCAAGAGAACTGAGTTTACCAAGGGCAGGATTCTTGCCCTCCCCAGTCCCCATTGTGGAGGTTGACCGGTTCTCCAGGGGAATGCTGGTGGTTTTTTCCCCGCGTTCTGCGGAAGGCTCTGCCCTGAGCATCTGAAAACCAGCTTCGCATTCCCCTTCGCTCCTTGGTATCTGTCTGGAATGATGCAGGGACTGACGCATAGCGGTGACACTGAGTCCTAGGTCCACCACCTCTGCCAGTAATTGGCAAAGCGGAAAGGTCTACCTGCTTCACAGAAGGGGTCTTTTACTGCCTTAGGGACATTGAGGTAACTGCAGACGTTGTTTCTCTCCCCGATGAAAAGAAGCTCTATTAGCCCCGGGGGTGGAAATTCAAAGGTACTGCCACGCACAGGCGTGAACAGAGAAGCAAGCAGAGAAAGAGAGAGGGGGACAGATTGGAAGGCCCCTTTTTATATGCTTATTCACGGAGGCATGTCTGAATGTTGCTTCCCTTCCCCAGAAGTGCGGGAAAATCTTTCCTGTGGCTCGGGGAAAGGGGAAACACAGAACAAAGAATTCAGCCATGTGGCTGATGACATGTTCAAACCAGGACAAATACAGCACTGAAAGAAAGAGGAGCCCAAGAAATCTGGTTAGTATACAAGGATCACCTTCTCCAAGCTCAGCAGCGATGCATCCAAACAAAGAGGAAGTTAGGCAAAAACACCAGGAGGTCTGCATGGATGAACAAGTTGCTCCTGGAAAAATTCAAACACAAAAACAAAGCCTACAGGGGGTAGGAGCGAGGACAGGTAGTCTGGGAATAATACACAGAAATTGTCCAAGCACTCAGGGATCAGGTTAGGAAAGCCAAAGCCCTGATAATATTAAATCTGGCCAGGGATGTCAAGGGTAATAAGATTCTATAGGTATGTTGATGATAAAACAAAGACTAGGGAAAATGTCCTTCTCCAGATGAAAATGGGAGACCTGAATACCCAGTATGTGGAGAAGACTGAGGTACTCAACAACTTTTTTTGCTTCACCAGCAAGTGCTCCAGCCACACCACACAAGTCACAACAGGCAAACACAGGGACTGTGAGAACAAAGAACCACCTACTGCACGACAAGATCAGGTTTGAGACTATCTAAGGAATCTGAACTTGCACAAATCCGTGGGACCTGATGACATGCATCTGAGAGTACTGAGGGAAATGGTGGATGAAGTTGCTAAGCAGCTATCCGTCATTTTTGAGAAGTCATGGTAGTCCAGTGAAGTTCCCACGTACTGGAAACCTGGAAATACAACCCCAGTTTTTAAAAAGGAAAAAAAATGAAGACCCAGGAAACTACAAGCCAGTCAGTCTCACCTCTGTGACCTGCAAGATCATGGAGCAGATCCTCCTGGAAATTGTGTTAAGGAACACTGAAAATGCAGTTTCACTAAGGGAGATTGTGCCTGATGAAATTGGTGGCCTTCTATGACAGGTTTACAGCACTGGCAAATAATGGAAGAGTACCTAACCTCATTGACCTGGACTCGTGGAAAGCATTTGACACAGTCCCACATGACATCCTTGTCTTTAAATTGGAGAGACATGGATTTGATGGATGGACCATTTGGTGGGAAGGGATACCATAAGGAGGCACCTTGACAGACTAGAGAGGTGGGTCTATATGAACCTCATGGTCAAGTGCAAGGTTCTGCATTTGGACTTGGGCAATCCCAAACACGGATACAAGCTGGGCAGAGAATGGATTGAGAGTAGCCTTACAGAGAAGGACTCGGGGGATTCTGGTGGACAAAAAATTGAATATGAGCCAGAAATGTGCGCTCACAACCCTGAAAGCAAATTGCATCCTGGTCTGTGTCAGAAGTGCAACCAGCAGGTCAAGAGAGAGGAGTGTCTTCCTCTACTCCACTCTCATAAGACCCCATGTGGAGTATTGTGTTTAGTTCTGTCTCCCAATGTAAGAAGGACATGGACAAGGGGGTCCAGAGGAGAATTACAAAGATGCTAAGACTTACAAGGAAATAGCTATATGACTAAATTATTTAACAACTAAAAGGAGAGGCTACTTAATGCCTGGTTTATACGGATAATGATGAATGTAATAGCTAAGTTTATCCCTTACTTAATTTTGATAATGAAATGATAGGCCTAGCAATAATGACAAGCAGTGTAACTCTGTATTTTCAAAAAAAAAAAAGGCTGGGAGTGGAAACATAGGAAAAGTGAAAATTAAAAAAAAAAAAAAATCAGTGGAGAGATTAATAAATCTCTTAAAAGCAAAGTTCACTGAACTAACACAATCAGTATCGAAGCTCCTCTTTTTTTACAGAATTCTGCTGCAGTAGTAAATTGAATAAAAATTAGTCATAGGAGGCTAAGGATGAGGTCTGGAAAGAAGGAAGTGACAGATGGGATTAAAGAAAAAGACTCACAGAATTTGAGGATACTGTGGACCATAAACAGACGGTGATAACAAACTGTAAGAAGAAGAACAGAAAATGAATGTATTGGAAGATACTTTGGTGAAAATTCACTAAAGAATCACCAAAGAATAGTCACGAAAAAAGTCTTATTTAGGTAATCAGGATCACCTCATTTACATAAGATGTATCAAAAAGTACATAATCACATAGCTATAAGGGCTACATATAGGACACAGGACTCTGTCCAGATACTAGGAGTTGAATTATAAATTATTATAGCACGTTTATTAGAGATTAATATAAAATATTCTACAGTAAAGTTGGCAGTATTGTGCACTGGCTAGTCTTCTAGAATTATGGACGACAAGAATGAGACAAATAGGGCAGGTATGCTCCAGATAAAGTAATAGAAAGGAAGAGTGTAAAGTATTACAGTATTTTAGTATCATTACTTTTTATTTTACTTGATG
>NW_010419448.1:11403-12406 GCF_000710305.1 Buceros rhinoceros silvestris
AAAGAACTAATTGAGGGAAAGTGCTTCATCATGGACTTTCTTCCGTTTTGCAGAATGGGCAGTGAAAATGACATAAAAACTGAAAAATATTATAATCATGCCTTAAATTGAACAGCATAAATGGAATAATAATATCAATAATTTGTGTGGGGAGACACTTTAGGATCTTCACAAAACCTGGAAATATGGTCCAACCTAAGACAATAGGCCCTGAGAGAGTAACTTCAAAGAGTGTTGAGTTTATATTCTAATAACAGTAATACTTTTGGATGAGACAGTAAGAAATAAATCCATTTATGCCTTGCAACTCAAATGCATTAATAGGTGAACTAACCAACAAAATGCAAAATATATTGTATCAAGAAATAGACAGATTTTCTTCTGTTTTTTTTTAACCCATTCTTCTTGCTTTTACTAGACAAGTCTATTCTTATGCTAATTTTTAAGAAAACATAGAAAACACTATGTTTTATTAAAATTAGATATCTAAACTGTGCT
Organism: Buceros rhinoceros silvestris; assembly: GCF_000710305.1. Lineage (NCBI taxonomy): Eukaryota > Metazoa > Chordata > Aves > Bucerotiformes > Bucerotidae > Buceros > Buceros rhinoceros. Next base: position 11,902 of record NW_010419448.1, read on the forward strand.
TTTGGATTTGGTGTGGGTCATACATGGACATCCTCATAACTAACAAGGTCGTGTGAATCTGTTGATGTGTCAGTTTTCATGCCTATATTAACACAGTTAACCTTTATCATAAAAATGCTCACAGATCTTCTCAGAAACCAAAGAACCGCTGATTTCCCCAAGATTTATAATATTCTGCTTCACAAATTTTTATGTTATGTGCAAATGGGTTAATTTCACTTAGCATGAAAAAATCTGTGAGATTGTTTTATTCCTGTTTGTGTTTGGTTTCTGTCTAGCAGGGTTTTGGTGGGGCAGGTGACTTCCTGTAAAAAGTTTCAAGAAGTTTTCCCACCTCCAAGTTAAGCCTGCCTCTGGCCAAGGCTAAGCCAATCAGTGACAGTGGAAACACCTCTACGATAACATATTTAGGGGAAGGAAAAAATGTTGTTTGAGTTATCTCTTTTTGAGAGGAGTGTCATGTGAAAGAAAGTATGCAGACACTGGTGTCAACGAGGAAGGAAGA
>NW_010419448.1:12418-13500 GCF_000710305.1 Buceros rhinoceros silvestris
CTGTGCCCTGTGGTGAGACTGCAAGCTGTCCCCCTGCAGCCCATGGAGCCCACAAAAGAGACCCATGTTGATTGGAGAAGTTCATGGAGGACTGTCTCCCGGGGGAGGGACTGCACATTGCAGCAGGGGAGGATTGTGAGGAGTTTTCCTTCTGAGGAGGAAGGAGTGATAGAAACAACATGGAGCCGACTGACCACAACCCCCACCACTGGAAGGGAGGAGGTAGAGAATTGGGAGCAGAGCTGAGCCCAGGAAAAGAAGAGGGGCGGGGGGAAGGTGTTTTGAAGATTTGGTTGTATTTCTCCCTGTTTTGGTCTGATTCAATTGATAAATTGGTGGCAGTGATGTTTAAATTAAATAGATTTTGTTTCCCTGAACTGAGTCTGTCTTTTCTCCCTGACCATAACTGATGTGTGAGCCTTCCTGTCCTTTGCCTCAACCCTCGAGCCTTTTGTTTTATTTTGTCCTCCCCGTACCACCAGAGTGGGGTAGCAGTGAGCAAGTGGCTGTGTGGTGCGTTGTTGCTGTCTGGGTGGGCTTAAACAATGACACTGTTGAAATCAATAGAAATTTTTTCCACTGGCATAAGGAAGCTGAATTTGATCACGTATGCATAATCCAGTTAATGAAAGTAAATAGGAATATCAGGGAGATACCTCATCCCACCTCAAATTAGCACCCACACCAAAAACTAATTCTTTTTTTATTCAGAGGATCTCCTCTGAGAGATTCAGTTTTAAGGTAGCCTTACTCCTTTTTGAAAAGTCATGCTCTGTTTTCCAGCTATCCTTTTCATATAATGCAACATTGCAATGCAAAAAGTCATACACTGTCAGTTAAGATTCAGTGACCTTTATCCAGAATAAACTATTTCTTAACAAAAAAATAAAACGAGATCACCACGTCTGCAACAAATGGTCATTTTTTGCACCAAAGAAAGTTTTATGCATAAGTTCATTAGCAGTTATGTGCAATTACTGTACAGATGTCAGAGAAATAGGCTAGCTAAGCTTATGGACTTCACACCTGTGTCATCATCATCATCATCACAGCTTGGCTTTGTGGACAAAGATTTGGGAAGG
>NW_010419449.1:0-350 GCF_000710305.1 Buceros rhinoceros silvestris
TTTTTTTTTAAACACTGCTGCAGAACTGCAAGTCAGATGGGTGGACTGCTACTTCCCATTTACTCACCCTTCCTTTGAGATGGAGATCAACTTCCAAGGAGAATGGATGGAGGTCCTGGGCTGCGGGGTCATGGAGCAACAACTAGTTAACTCAGGTACTGAAACTCCTTTAATTCAGTGACATCTCTATTAGCAGACACTTCCAGCATAATCCGCTTCGCAGTCTGAAATGCCCCCTTCTCCCTGGGTGAGCTCAGACATCTCTGTTCGTGGCAGGCGCCACAAATAGTCCTGAGGGGCAATGCAGCCCTTGCATGCTGCGGTTTGAGTGTAGTGATTGAGAGAGCAAC
>NW_010419449.1:429-2650 GCF_000710305.1 Buceros rhinoceros silvestris
GCCAGCCGCCACAAATAGTCCTGAGGTGCAATGCAGCCCTTGCATGCTGCGATTTGAGTGTAGTGATTGAGCGAGCAATCTGGACCTGCAAACGGAAAGCTTGCCTTTGATTTTGTGCAGTAAGGAGCCAAACATGTCAGCTTTAAAAGAGAAGCTGAGGAATTAGGGTGTGTGGTTTTCTGTCTTCCAGGAGATGTCAAATGCATTCATAGTTATGATTTAAAAGTATTATGAGCAAATAGCATCTCCTAATATTTGGAGTACCAGACTACTCCTGTATCTCTAAAGTGTAGAAAGAGGAATGTGATGTCTTTCATATTGCTGTTTGGTTGCTAGGTAAAGGGTAACTTGCTCTTTGGTTTTGTTTTTGTTTTGTGGGGTTTTTTATCCTTAGAATGGTTATTTATGAGGTTGTAAACTGCATTAAGAGCAACATTGTTTATTTTAATAGGAATTAATACTGAGCAATGTCACCTGATTCTTTTGTTTTCTAAAACTTACAAGTAGATACAAAGGAAGGAAAGGAAAAAATGATGGTTTTTTCTGATTATTTTAATATTGAGAATTTTATGTGCTTGTTCTTTCATTAGATGAGAATAAGCAATTCTTTGTAAGCACAGGGCAGACTGCATGTGTTCAGACCTCTGTCATTTAGTGTGTTTTTGTTTTGTGGGGTTTTTTATCCTTAGAATGGTTATTTATGAGGTTGTAAACTGCATTAAGAGCAACATTGTTTATTTTAATAGGAATTAATACTGAGCAATGTCACCTGATTCTTTTGTTTTCTAAAACTTACAAGTAGATACAAAGGAAGGAAAGGAAAAAATGATGTTTTTTTCTGATTATTTTAATATTGAGAATTTTATGTGCTGTTCTTTCATTAGATGAGAATAAGCAATTCTTTGTAAGCATAGGGCAGACTGCATGTGTTCAGACGTCTGTCGTTTAGTGTCTTCTAGTTACTAGGTATGGGATTATGATCTGCTTAATTCTTACAAGTGTGCTTTCAGATAGCCAAGTTAATACTCGGCTGATTTTTCTGAAGCTTATTTCCTAAGATATTGTTGTACTTTAATTTGCTCTGAATTATTTCTGTTGAAATCCAAGTAGAATAACTGTAAATGGCTCAATTTTGGCCCCAGTTACTTGGCATAGATTGTTTTTTTCAAAGTTTTTGTGAATTGTATTGTGATCGTTTTCCTTTTCAAAGATTAATTCTCTTTGCGGGTTTCTCCGCATTTGGTTAATGGTTTATATTAATGTTCTTTCTTGGATTATCAAATTTATGGTGTGCTAAATATCGTACAGGTTCTGATCAGTCTCTGAAGTGAAAGACCACTGTGTGATATTATTTCTGTCAGATGTAACATGCTAATGGCCAGGCTTTCTTCTGGAAAAACTTCTATGATGCTCAGTTCTAATGTTTAGGTTCCTTTAATATGTGTGAGAAGAGCTAAACTGTGGCCTCAAAATAATTATTGTATGTGTTTGTGTGTGTGTGAATATTTTCCTGGAAGAGAGCTTTTACCTTCAAAATCCTCAAGTCTTTTTGCTCTGTGTGTTGCTGCTTGAATATGAAAGACCGGTTTGTGAGGCAATCAGACAGTTACTCAAAGCAAAAGTTGGCTGTGCATTGTTTTCTGTGGTGATCGTAATTTAAACAGTCAGGATGCTTTGACTTCTGTTTTCTTGAAAATATGTATAATAATATATTAATATATATGAAACACCTCAAAAATGCAGAAGAACTTCAAGAAGCCTTGTGGAGTGATCAAAAAACAAGTTCCATGCCATGAAGGGGCCAGGACATTATCTCTAACTGTTTCTTTATGTTGACAAAAGTTTCTACTGGGCTGGCAGGTCTTACAATGATGTCTTCCTGCCCAAAATAAGGTTAGGATAGTTCCTTGGAGGTTGACTTCCTCATGCAGTAAATTTTGATGGTATTGGTAGATCGTACCAACATCTTTTTTGTCTTGAGTGACAAATTCTATTGTAGCTTTAATGTCACGTGCAGTCAGTGTTAAATTTGTTATTTTCTGAAAGACAGGATCATATTCATTTTTCTGATGTCTTCTTATGATTTGGAAGGAGCCTTTCTTTGATTTCAATGACTTTTAAATAGAATGTGATACAGATATTTAGCACGTATAAATTGAGATGCATTGGCTATATTATGTGTGAGAGGCCAAAGAACAAAGCAGCACTACTTTTTTTTTTT
>NW_010419449.1:2713-9226 GCF_000710305.1 Buceros rhinoceros silvestris
GGGGGCCAAAGAACAAAACAGCTCTTCTTTTTTTTTTTTTTTTTTTGCGACTTCTATCATGCGTGATCTTCCATAGTGCTTTATCTCACCCTTGAAATTTCTCATTCTTAAAATGTTAAACCAGATCAAGGTTTGCCCAGGAGGGACAGCCAGCCTCATTCTTTGTCATTCACTGGGTAGTGGGGATGATCCAGGTCCATCATAAGGATAAAAGGGAATTTTATAATTCAGTAGAAATGGTATCAAGCATGTAAGGTATTTATTTCTGCTTTTCAGGAGTTTCTTACTCAACTTTCGCAAAGCTGTTGTTCACTGGTAGGTGCCAAAGTTCCCAGGTCTGTATGGAGTTATATGGTTCAAACCTTTGCATATAGGATGTTGCTTACTCAGAGGCTGTGGTCACATAGTGTTGCTTAGTAGCTGTGAAACTGGAAGCAGTTATGGTGTGATCCTGTACTGATTGAAATCAATGACAATATTCTCAGTGCTCAGTGTTGCAGAATGTGTTAGCTGAGGATGGAAGCAAGAAAATTGGACTGAAGTTTACCCCGAAACCAAGAAACTATAAACCCCAACCTTTTAAAAACAAAACATGTGTCCCACCCACCCCCTAAATAAGAGTACAAGGTTTTAAATCAAAAATAGCCAGATACGAAAAGAATCTGCTGTCACTTTAAAAATGGCTTTCCTCCCCACTGCACCACCCTCACCCCCCCCAAAAAAAACCCCCAAAACCTAAACAAACCCAACCTAACCCAAAACCCACAAACAAAGCAAAACAAAACATTAAGAGAATTCCATAATTTTTTGGTAAGACTTCTCATGAACTCCTGAAGTATGCAAGAAAATAACCTAAGGGTGTCACACCAGATGAAACCAAAGTCTGGGACATACGTGTATCCCTGTATCATAACAGCATCCCAAGCAGGTGCTTAAAGATGAATAGAACAGGCATGGTTATGCTGATCTTCCCCTGACAGGCTCCTGCAGCTGTCTGTTTCCTGAGCTGAAAATGGTACATTCATTTTCAGTAATCGTTGTGGAATCTTCTTCCATTCATTTGCCGAAGTGTTTTTTGAGTCCCAGTAAACCTTTACTGTCTGCAGTGCCTTGTAGCAAGAAATTGCATGAGGAATTGCTTCCTTTTTGCTTTAATCAACAGTTAGACCTCTCCTCATGAGAGAAGAGGTGGTAACTGCTTCTTTTTCCTTATTTAAGCCACTCCGGGTTTGTTTAGATCTCAGTCACTGCCGCCTTTCCGGGCCAAAGGGTCCTGGGTCAGGCGGTTCCTCCCTGCATGGGAGCTGATCCATACAATCTGATAATCATGGTCACTGCTGCCTGCATCGTCATCAGTTTTTCTGCTGTAGATCAGTGTGTAATGTTTAAGCTATGGGTGTACAGTGACTGTTGTACTACTGGCATAAAAACTTTGCCTTCTCTTTTCCTTTGTTGATAATTCTTAATATTCATTTTGCTGTGCTGACCTTTAATGAGCCTTGAGTTGAAAAATGAATGGAGGTTTTTGTGTGATGACTGCTGGAGATGATTGCTTTTGATCACTGGCTGGTGGTTTGAAACATCCTGGCACATAGCCAGCCATTCAGCTCTGGGTGGGAGCTCAGTTGAGGTCTCGTTTCCTAAGATTATTGATCATGAAGGCAGCTGTATTTAGGCTACCAGTAAGAGAAGTTAGTAAGACTTTCCTCCTGTATGTAGATTTTCTCCCTTCCACATCGGAAAGCGCCATTGATCTTTACAGTCTTAAGAAACCCATTTTATTTTATTTTCTTAATTTCTGCTTGTCATCTTGAATGCAGTAGAGCATGGTGTAGGGGGTTGGAAAAGGAAATGTCAGCTTTCCAGCCTGACTGAATAGTAGAAGATTGCTGTGCCGTTAGCAAGAAAATGAACAGGCGCTGGGGGTTCAGTAAGGTATGGAGGGGACTTTTTGTCAGCAGCTTGCATACGATTACAGTTTTAAAAGTTGCTGGGCAGTCTTGGTCTTCCAGCTGTCTGTAATATCCTGAATTTGTAGCAAATGTAATTCTCCTAGTACTGTATTTCTTGATAATTTTATGTATACTTCTAATTAAAAAAAGAATTGTTAGCCTTGTCTAAATGTTTTCATCAGTACTGTTGAATGTGACAAAAGGAATTTGTCATAACTTCTATAAATCATTATTTTTGTTTTAAAAGGTGGAAACTTACTTGTGAGTGTACTTCTTGGTGAACCCTGATTCTTAAAGTGTGTTTCCCATTTGGAAGCCCTTTTACAGATCAGTCAGAGATCTTATATTTCCAAACTTTAAATAGTTCTTGGCCCAGGGCTGACATCTTCAGCCAAATAAAAGTCTCAACATGTAGAATTTGTTAGACTTCAATGCTGCGGCAAATAAATCTTTATTCATTTATTGAAGATCATCACAATTGCTGTCTGAGGGGAAGTAACAATTTTAAGTTCTTAACCTGTCCACTCCTTTTTGGTTTGTTTTTTATTGCAAAAAGATTATCAGTTTGGACAGTTCTGCATAGGCAGCAGATTAGTAGTTAACAGAAAACTTATGTCAATGTTACCTTGCAGACATGGGACTTTTAGGGGGTTGGGTTTGGTTTTTTATTTATTTTATTTTTGCATATGTTCTTAAATCAAATACTAGTCATAGGTGAGCTAGATTCCTATATCAAGTAGCAGGAGGTGATTTGGGGAAGGGGAAATTGAATATCCCTCGTCTGGGAGGATTTTTTTCCAGCTCAGCTCTTGCCTGGTAGATCACATTAAAATGTTGGAGAAGATAGTGCATGTGGCTTAAACAGTGTGCAGACCCTTGTTCTCTCTATGGTAACAGCTCTCTGCAGGCACCTTGAAATAGTTAATGCTGTATTTGTCTATATGAATATAGTGTATAAGGGTAAATATAATGAATTTAAAATATATTCCTGCAACTCTTCCAAGTTAAATTAAAGTTACAAAGGTATTGGTGTCTTGAGCACCTGGGGCCTCCCAAGAACACAAGGTAATTCTGTCTGATGGGCTGGTTCTTCCCACACAATACATCCAAAGTGATTCTAGTGTGCTGCATAAGCTTCACAGCTCCTCATCACAAACCTCCTAGGGGTTAAAATCTATTCTTTTCTAGGTCACTATCTCCTATGCGACCAGATCACCTCGGTACTTTGATGTCTCCCAGCCTCCTGTGCTTCCTCTCCTGAGACTGTTACGCAGTGTCCTCATTCCTCTTTTATGGGCTGAAACTAAAGCGCATGGGAGGCTGACATACATGCACACACTGCAGACAAAGACTTCAGCTGCCTTAGTTGAAGTTAGCTTTCTTACAGTCCTTACATACTGAATAGAGAAATAAGGTCTTCCAGTGTGTTTTGAATGTCTGGAACTTCTTTTCTGGATCAGTCTGCTGAACTGGTTCTTTCTATGGCTGGCTGCAGGGGAGCCTGGCCTCCTAATGCAGGTGGGGATTTGAAAGTAAATGAAATGTTCCATAAAGAGATAATGTCTCAGATTAAATGAAATTAATGGGAAATTAGGAAGCATCTGAGTTGGAGTGACTTCCCATGGGTCTCAGAAGTTGCCTGTGGCAGAAACTGGAGTTGAATCCAAGCTTTGTATTTCAGCTCCTTGGTCACTTTTGTCTCAATTCATCCCAGTGATTTACATTTGCACATACATACATAATATATATGTTTGTGTATAACAGCAAACACAGAGTAAGACAAATCAGTGACCAAATAAATACAGAGTGAGACAATTTTGGTCTGTTTTGGTTTTTGTGCAGGTGTGGTTTTTTCCACTTGCCCCCTCCTCCACTGCATGTAAATAAAAAACCTGATTGTCACAGCTGGCTAATTTGAAAGACACTCAGTTGAGATGGCAGCCACTGAAATTTTGCTTCTGCCATTCAAATGTGGAGCTGATGCGAAGCTGTGGACTTTTGGAGAAAGTGGTGATTTAATTTTTATCTGTATTCCTCAGCATTTCATATAGATACCCACAAATGTGTGTACATGGAACAATCAGACGAGTGTGTACCTAAGACAGTGCTCACGATTTTGAAGGGGAATAAGTAACAGGGCAACAGACCTGATTTTCCCTAAAAATCTGTGCTGATCCAGCCTGTCTATACAAGGAGAGAAGCTGTGATTCTAGTCACCCAGGTGGCTACCAGCAAAACAGTAAAGCATGTGTTAACTTTTAACCTTTGAATAGTTTATATAAAAGCCCAGCCGTGTAAGTTGAGGGGTGTGGGGGGACAATTAGCTGTCCTTGGTTGACTACCACATCTACTGACTGAAAGGAAATTGCCTATAGCTAGGGACAGCAGACGTATCAGCTGCTTTCTCAGCATCTTCAGGTTAACAGTGCCAGCCTCCTTCGCAATTGCAAGCCTAAATGATACCTTGCTAGGCATCCCAGTCCAGCGAAGGGAATAGGTACAACACCGCTACATATTTACATGTGAGCTGGACCATAGCTTGTGTGTTTAAGTTTTTGCAGGATTGGATCTGGGCTCTCAGGACTTTGCAGGTTCAAGTTTCTAAAGAGCATATATCTTTAAATTAGGTTGACTCTGATATAGAAAAGCTATTTCTTCTATCTCCTTTCATCCATCCCACGCAAAGAAGAAATTGGAGAGTTTACTTCCTGCTTTTGGGTTAGATTTTGTTTTAGTTTCTTTTGAACTGACTGGAAGTAAGTCTTGCCCTTGTCTTGATAAGTGAACCAAGACACAGAAGTGAGTGGCATGGATGTAATGCTCCAGTCAATCAAAGGGCACATTTTGTTATTAGTTATTTGTTTCTCTTGTTCTGTTACCCTTGGCTACACCACCGGGTCTGATGTGTGTGCTGTATTATAAAGTTATACCTGTCTTCTGCCCTTCCCTTTTCCTTGTCAAGATAATTTGCGTTGTCTCCTACTTAATTTACAGCTCTATTTCTAAAACTGGTTCATCAAGTTTTTCATCCAGAGGGAACCCATAAAATTTTTAAAATGTTTCTTTCTCCAATTTTATTGCCATTGACAGGTTCATTATGGATGTTAGAGTTGGTGTTTTTTAACAGAATTAATAGAAGCTTACTTCCAATCTGTATGTGTTTGTGTAAAATGAACAAATACAATATTCTGTTTTATAACAATCCTATTACACCTATTTCTGGGAAATGTGGTATTTATTTACAGGATATTTTGTGGAAGAATAAGTATAGGATTGAATCTTGACCTAAGTAGTTATTATAGAACTTGGTTGGCCATTTGATTTTGTGGCTCCATACAATTTTGCCAGCTGAGTGTTAAAAGTAGTGCTGTCAATGGATTTAGCGGATAATTCCCATGGTGCAAGGCTACATTTTTAGTTGGAATTTATGTTCCTTATTTTCAAATTTGGGATGCTACTTTGTCTTCATGCTTCATTTTCTCCTGCAAAAAAAGTCTGTCTAACTCAGTCTAACACTAACCTTGAAACCAGCAAGAGTGGTTGGTGGACTGACTGGGGCATGGTGCATCTTCTCATCCAGTGCGTGAAAGCTTTTCCCTAGCATACATGAGGCAGATTTTAGTCCATTTTGAATCTTTAAAAACAAAACCAGAGGTGATCGAATGCACAGTTGCATCTTCCAAAGTTCTCTTGCTTTGCAGCAATTTGCCCGTGTGTATGATTTGCCTCTCCTTCCCTTCAGTTTTTTAATCAAAAGTAAATTAATGGTTTAGTAATTCACTATGATTTGTCTCCTTGGGATCCAGCAGCAGGACTAGAGCACCACATACAAGATAAGGCTAAATAATGATGAATGTGGTTTATTAAGCAGCTCCCAAGTAAAAAAAGTGCTACTCTCCAAAACCTTGAAGAGCAACAATTTATAGCACAGAGAGGGTTTTTCCCTTGGCTTTATTTATGCAAATGAAAATACAGCTAAATAATACTATTGAATTACTACACTGTTATGTGATGAATGTTGAATGTTTTTTAATCAGCCAAGAGTTGGTCCAATGAGCCTAATATAATTCCTCATCAGGCCAGGGTTTTTGTTGTGTTGCAATATTCATTTTTGCCATTCCCAGAATATTTATTGAGACTACCCAGCTGAGAGCAGAGAAGAGATTTTACAGGCATATCTCTTAACCGTTCCTGACTCTGCTACACAAAGCTCAGTTGAGATTAGATCAAACATTTGTGGAAGTATTTCTCTTTATTAGATCGCAAATACAATCTTGATTTCTCATTTCTGGAGGGACAGGCTTTAGTTGAGATGTTTCTGTTGTGCATAATTTCTTGTCTTTCAGATTTCTAGTTGGTGAGAGAAATGAGTGAACACAGGTCTCCTGCATGACTGCTGGAGACTGAACACTCACCTCTCCCCCTCTCTGCTCTATTACTGTACTGAGAATAACAAACTGGCAGTAATATATGGGTGGTCAACCTTCCCAACTCTGTACCATTTATCAGTCTCCAGCTGAGTCGTGAAGCCACGTGTCTTTAGAGGGCAATGAGTGGGAAA
>NW_010419449.1:9343-16796 GCF_000710305.1 Buceros rhinoceros silvestris
AGGGTAACTTGAGTGTGTCACATAGTGGAGGGAGAGCAGCAGCTTTCCAGTGATGGTGGGCCCGTTGTGGCAGCAGTCCAGGCTAAGCCAGTGGCACCAGCCTCTCATGACTTGTTTCAGCCAGAGGCTGAGAAGAACGGGTTGCCTGCCCAGCTGTGTACGTGCCAGTGCATATGATCCACCGCTGACCATGTGGGAAAGCCTTGACGGGGACCTGTGTTTGAATTGTGTGTAAGCACAACAGAACAGCTCAAGAGCAGGAATCTGGCCCCCACTTCTTTGCCGTTACTGCCTGCCAACAGGATAACCTTTCGTGTTGTTATAAGCTCTAGCTTAGTAAAGTATGTAAGTCAGCTCCACTGGTGCTGTTTTGGCTTGTATTGCAAAGAATTAGCTTCAATTTTGTGCTTCAGATTCAGGTTTCATCTTCAGATACCCAGATTTGCTTTCTTGGTCAGCATTCATAAAGAGGCAATGTCTACAAGCAGTAGAAGGAATAAAACCTGCAATGTGAATAAAAAGGTGTTCAGAAGGAGGTGATTATGCTGTGAAGGATGATCATGTTTGCAGAAGGAAGGTAAGAGTCTAGAACAGGTTTGGCACCTCTGTGCTGCTGGAAGGCGTCTGCAGCACATCTACAGAGGAGACAGCCTGTTCCAGGCAGCATACCAGACAGTTTTGAGCAGGATCTGCTGCTGCACCTGAAATGAATCAGGGAAAAATGCCAGCATTTATTAACACTTTTCCCACATGTAAATAACAGTGACAGATTACTAATAGATATTAAAGCAATGTCTTCTTTTTCCTGAACAGAATGGATGCCATAAATAATGTATTTTGATGACTATGCAGTAAGCATCAGTAATAAATTCAATCCTAAATATTCTGGCAGAGTCCCAGGAAACTTTTGTGTGTAACAACAAATGGAATTTAAGAGGTAACTGCAGAAGTCATCTCGTACATATTTTCTTTTTGGTCAAATGGAAAGTGAAGGGGGGAGAGGGCTTGTTTGTTTCGTTGCTTTTGAGGGCATTAGAATTATTTAAAAACTCTACCTGAATGTTTGAAAATCTTGGCAAGTTCCGTATTCTCTGAGTCAAAATGGTTTTTTCATCAAGAAAATAAGAGGGGGAAAAAAATACTAGCAAAAAGCTTATAAGCTGGTAGCTACAATTTTAGAGCTCCTCAGCTCCTCACTCTGCAATGAGCAGTAACTTTTATCTCCTCTTTGTCTTAAAATTGTGAGAAGACAGGAAAAAGGAACAGAAAAATGTTTGCAGCCCTGAAGTTTGAGTCAGTTGACTTGCTTAGCATGTTTAAAAAGTGACAAACTCCTGACTTGCACTCCTTTTTCATCTCATGGGAATATATTCTTAATACAACTTAACTGCATGGCTGACAGCAGAAACTGTAATTTCCGAGGTATCTCTGCTACTGTATTAGATCCCTTCGTATTCCAATCAAGATGGGCGGAATTACTCAGTTTTAAAAGTGCTAAATTGCTTTCTGTTCTTACTGAATAAAAGCTGGTGATCTTAGAAGGAAAAACTGTACTCTACCCTGTACTGGCACTTGCTGCTGCTATTTTTTTTTTTTATTTAATAAGAACTGGTAGTTCATCTTGTAAAAGAGAGGCTATTTTCTTTAGGGTGCTCTGCTGAGGAGGGGCAGGTTCTGAGGGGCAGGTTGTCCTGTGTCTGCCCTCTTGTGGTTGTTGATTTATTTGTAAGGTTCCTTGCATCAAAGGTTCTGGCTATGCTCAGAGGAGGTTTAATAACTTCTTTGCTGGATTGCAGCTCTTGCACATCATAGGCGTATGAGCAATAGGAAAAAAGAAAGCAGGAATTTACTAGAGTTCACTTAAGCCATGTGAAAATCCTACGGTAGTATTAAACAAAAGTTACCGTGTGTACGTTGCTATCAGCTTTCACGCATCAATAGTAAAGTGGAGCAGACTGCACCTAAGCATTTGCCGTGTTTTGCATATGGCTGATTGGAGGAGCTGTAAGCAAGCTTTAGAAACGTTGTACCATCCTCTGTAGATTTCCCAAGTTCTCTGTCATGTATGTGGTTTTGTAACAGTACCCAGGAGATAAGAGCAATGCACTGGTGAGTGTCTGGGTTTCTCTACATGTGACCCTATAAGCTGCTCTCCTAGTGGGACAAGGAACAAGCTGCTGCTTTGTTTTGGCAGCATGTGATGCTGAGCAGAGTTGCTTCTAGCTCAAAAAACAAAACAAAACAAAAAAACTCGTGCTGTTTCTGTTTCTCTACATTAATCAAAATGATCCACTAGAAGCAAACCTGTGTACATCATGGGGTAGACAAAGAAGAATTCACTATTATATGAGTGTAACTCATTGAAAAGAAAATAAGTAATTCTTGTGGTGCCCCATTGGTAGTTCTGTATTTGTCATCTTTGTGGCTGTCACAGATACACTAAGTCTTAAAAACAGAAGGAGGGTAGGGGAGTATGCAAGATCATCAGTGGGTTTAATATTCACATACACGACTGATAACTGTTTTTTTTTTTTTTTTTTAATTGTAACTTTAACACACCACTCATAAACACTAGCTTCACCCTGCAGCTGTAGGAGTAGTGTAACCAGCTATTTCCGATAGACCTCTGTGGGTGCTCTGATGTGGGACAGAGAATGGTCCATCTTTGCTCTTCTTCATGGGTCAGTAATTAGACCGAACTTTTTACCATCCATCAGAGACCTCCCCCCACTTCTTCATTAAATTGTCCATCAGGTTTAAAAGTTTTCAGGGAGGGGGAAAGAACAGCAGCCACTTCCAACAGGCATGCCCAGAGCATGAAGTCAGCTTGGCATTGTTTTCTAAATTAATGTAATCATTCTTAGAGGTGGAAACACAGTCGCAATCATCCAAAAATATGCAGATCCTTTACTTCACTTATTTTAACAGGCAGTCTCTTGTCTTCTGTGCTTTTCAGCACACCTGCAGGTGTAATACTCAGCAGTAAGAGAAAATCATTAATTCTTTCCATGAAACACTCAACTTCAAAAAAGCCAGTGTTCCCTTACAATGACCTTCTTGCTGCCTTATGATACTCTGCAGGAAGAGAAAATCAGCAACTCTTTCCTTGAAAGTCTCCAATTTGAAAAGCTAGAGTGCCCCTGCAGTGACCTTTTTGCTGCTTTACTCCAATCTCCCTTTCATTATTTCTCTTCTCATGGGGCTTGAAGAAAAATGCATACACCTTAAGTTAGGGAAAAGCTCTGTGACTGTACGATTCACAGGTGGAGTTTAAGGAAGGTGAACTAAGGGGCACTGAATCTGTAATTTGTTTTATGTGTTCCTCACAATTGTGCAATATGGGGCTGGCAGGGTCTTCCTGGAGACAACCAAAAGTCTTTATAGCAGAAGAGAGTAATTGCAGCAAGTACGCTGGCAGCTGAATGACAGTCCCAAGATGATTTTCAAACCACAGCTTAGGAAACTGTGTCAAGGAAGTATGACAGCACGGGAGATGCCTGTGTGAGCTCATCAGCTGTGTTCTCCACGACTTGTGGAAGTCTTGTGCAAAACACTGAATTTGGAGGGCTAGAATTTGTCCTAGGCTTTAATCCTGGTTCTGGACACGCCTTGAACGGGAAAGGTGTGTGACAGGTGATTGAAAGCCTCTCTTGAATGCCTGCAACCCAGTCCACGGACTTTGATTTTCTTGCTCAACTCTCAATCTGTTTTGTAGAATGCCAGTCTTAGTTTGGATAATCTAGCATATGGACTTGCTTGCCATTTCTGCAGAGATGTGAAGTAGAAGCTGAAGTCTTCTGGGAGAGCAGAAAAGCATGATGAGGTGTCATGATGAGGCTAAGGGTGGGATTGGAGTGAAATGATGTATTAGGAGTAATTGTGAGAAGGTGAGCACTGTTAAAAAAAAGATGCAGTAGCTGTTTCTTGACAGATGAAGTTGAAGACACAGTAGCAGCTATAACTGGAACAGAAAAGATCTGAGGAATCAGTCTTTTTTATTTTTGTTTGGTTGTTGGGTTTTTGGGTTTGTTCTTTTAAGGACATGTCAACTGAAAAACCTCAAGGTGAGCTGTGAAGTCTGATGGCTCGAAGGAGGTGTATGTTTTCCCAAGACCTTGCATTCCTCTTCCACTATTCCTTAGTCTTATAGATGTCAAGATTCCCGCAATGGAGTCCTACCTTACTGAAAACTCCTCATGCCATCATGCAAAGCATAGAATGTAGGGGTTGGAAGGAAACTCTGCAGATCTAGTCCAACCCCTCTGCTAGAGCAGTTTCACCTAGAAGTTGCAGAGGATCACATCCAGGGGAGTTCTGAATACCTCCAAAGAGGAGACTCCGCAACCTCTCTGGGGAGCCTGTTCCGGTAACTGGAATACCCCACAGATGTCATGCTTTGGCACCAATCCAGACTTGGATTACTTGTGGTAGGTGTCATATAGTATAGTTCTGCTAGCACTGTGTCCTCTTCAGCTGCTGAAGTGCATCCATCTGAGACTTCTGTTTGATCAACCCATTGATTTTTTTCATGGTACCTTGTTGAGTTTTTGGGTTCTTGTTTGCTTTTTAAGGCATGAGGAGAAAACATAATTGAGAGGAACACTGCCTCTGGCTGTTCTCAGTGAAAGAAACATGACCGTCTTTGTTGTTCTGCTTAGATGCTCTCGGTTGCATGATAATAAAGACGGTGCTGCTACATAGCAGCACACCTGAATATTTTTTATAAAAGCTATATTATTAAACCAGTTTTGTGAAAGCAGAAACTATGGCACAACTCAGTATAGTGACTTGTCCTGTGTCACCACTTGCTCAGAGAGAGACTGGCCCTCTTTGGTTGGTTGTCCTCAGTAAGGGCAGCATTACTGAAATCTTCCACTTGGAAGGTAACTTTTTGCTTCATGTGGGTTTTTTATGTGCCTTTTCATTATAACATCCTTTTCTGAACATTTTAATTCTGATCATTGATCTTTGGCTCAGCAAGTTAGCTAGTGCTAGGCTTTTGTCCTGGTTTGAACTAGATCAGAACTCATTCTGTTCAGTAATTTTACTTTTCAAATCAGTCTTCAAAGTGATGGCACTTTCTGAAGTTATCAGCATATTTTTACAGACAGTGTCTGCTGCTGGAAGTGATAACGCTTGATGTTTACAGCTACTACCAAGGATTGCTTTACAGAAAGGCTCTTGGTCTTCACAGGTGCAAGTATAAGCAGCTAGTATTGCTAATCTTATGTACCTCATAGAGGCCACACCTGTGGGGAGGAGCAGACAGGACAACACTGACCAACAAGGTGTTCCATCCCATATATGTCATATTCAGTATAAAGCTGAGGGATCACAAAGGTCGAGTTTTTCTTCTTCAATGGCCAGCATCTGAGGAGGACTCTTTCCGTTCTGCCTTTGATCCAACCCATGCATTCCTGAATCCAGTTCCAGAATCCAGCTCCTGAATCCACTTCCCATCTGCCACTGAGTCCAGTCTGGGACTACTCCAATGTCTGCCCTGCAGCATCGGTAGTGATGGTGATGTAACTGCCATCTGAAGGGGTTGGGTTAGGTGTTGGTTTTTTATATATATTCTATATATATTTAATTTTATTGTCGTTACCTTCATTAAAGCAGTTTTAGTTTTCTTTTCCAATCCATAAGTCTCTCTCCCTTATTCTCTTTCTCTTCCGCTTTGGGAAGGGACAGGGGTTAATAGAGAGCATCTGCCATTCATCTAGTGGCCCAGCCCTAACCCATGACAGCTCTTCTTTTGATTTTACCTGAGAAGCTCTGAGCTGGAGGAAGCAGAAGAGACATTGAGTGAAGTGTGTTCCATTGTTACGTGAGAACTTCCCGAGATTCACAAGACTTTTTAAAATAAACACAAATTAAACTTTTGCAAGGGTTATTTTCCTTTCCTGTAACATGTGATTGGCTTGGTGCACTTGGTCTGATGAATTACAAAATGTTTGTAAACCCCTCCAAAACTGCATGTTAACAATTTCTCTGGAACTCAATGGAACTGAAATTCCACATGCTGCGTTATAGTTAATACAACTAGATGCTGTTGAACTAAGCAAAATTAAACTGTGTATGGGCTACCAGTCCTCATGTGTCAAGATGATCACTGACTACCTCAGTTATAGCTGCTGAAACATCACCTATAGCCGTGTTATTGTGTAATTACAGCTTCAGGTTTCTGTAATTGGCAAAATACCAAAGCAGTGAGATCTTTAGGGCTGTTCCTATTGTAGAAGATTCTTATATATGATAAAATTACTAGCTTTTCAAATCAGTTCTCAAACATTTGGATTTTTTCTAAATATATTTGTAGTCTTGGTTCTATCTGCAGAATGGTATGCAATTTCATACAGTGATATGTCATTTGTCTCTGTCCTGGCAATTAGTAATCATGTACGTAGAGTATGTAGTGCTTTTTCTGCATTGAGTAAGATTAGAGTGCAAGCATGCTTACTGCTAAAAAATGGTTTAGTTTGATTTGGTGTTAGCTTTCTGCACAAAAGTTGCATAGTTAACTGCGTGGAAGGACTAATGTCTGTATTAAAACTATTCAGTAGGATTTGCCTGACAAACATCTCTGAGTTCACAATTGCATTCTTCAATTTACTTGTGTACAAAATGGAGATGATATCCTATTGACATTTCGTTGTTGTTTCAGACTTGTTTAGTAGTTGCAAAATGCTGTCATACCTGCTGATGGAAGTCAGTCAGCAAGTGCAAAGTAGCCTGGGAGTCAGTAGAGCAGTAGGTGGTAGAACTAGAGTTACCCAGTCTTCAGTTTGAGTGAGGAGTAAGCAACCGATGGCATAGATGCCAGTCGTGGCTTGTAGGTAGGTGCTGAATGGTGTGTGGGAGGGCTTGCATAACATTGGGAGTATGGACTTCTGAGAAGGACACAGCCTCTTACTCCTGGGAAGTGCAAAACCAAGAGCAGGCCACAGAAAGAGCTGTCTGATGAGGAAGCAAGATGTTGAGAGGGTTACTGACAACATCTTGTCTCTTTGAAAGGTAGCATTATACAGCCTCTGCTGAATATCTACCTGCATGCTTATCATTCATGGCTTGGCTTCGCGAACGAAGATCTGGGAAGGGCTTTTCCCACGCTCACTGCAAGCGATGAGTGCACCCTTCGGGCCTGCGTGGTGGATTTTTTAGGTGAGGCTCAGCGTGCGCAGAACTGGCTCAACCCTTTACACCTGAGGTTCATCTGCCAGGGCCTAGCGAGCTTGGACGGTGACAGCGAAGTCCTCGGGTCATAGGTTTGTTTAGAGCGTCCTTCTCTTTGATGATGGATGCCTTACAGGGCTAAACGAGCTCCATCTGCCCGGGTTTGGAGTCAGAGTTCCTCCTCCTAGGATGGCTGCCCGAAGGCTAGTGAGCCCATCCTGCCCGTGGACACACTTTGTCTGACCCTTCAGTTGAGACCTGTCTGGCTTGGGAGGCCACA
>NW_010419449.1:16827-19010 GCF_000710305.1 Buceros rhinoceros silvestris
ACCCTTCAGTTGAGACCTGTCTGGCTTGGGAGACCCCACCGGAGGCACATGCCACCACCAGGACAGCTCTCAACCTCACAAGGGCACGCAAGCTCCTTCCCCATGGCAAGGGGGTGCCTGTGAAAGAGTCGCTGCTCTACCTCCGGACATCACAGACCCAGGCATGGGGCAGCTGGGGCCTGCCAAGAACGGGAGTCCTAGAGGGTACCTGCATGCTTAATTTGGGATGGAAAAATACAAACTGGCTCAGTGCCCTTCTTAAGTGGACAGCTGTGCTTAGCCCAGGTATTGGTGATAGCTGATAGAGCTGCTTCTCCAGCAGAAAGGGTTAGTAGATGCTGTGCTTCCAGAGGCAAAGCACCTGTGCTGCAAGGCTGTGTGGTTTTGTAGTTAATGATATTAATTGCATCAGTGTACAGAGCCCCCAGAAACAGATTATTGTTGCTGTCCATATACTGAGCAAATAAAAAGTATAAAAGAACACTGCAGACCTCACAAAAACTAGCACTGACCTTGCAAGTAATGAACAAACAAACTAGCAAGTGTAGGAAAAACTAATGTAAGTTGACACCTTGAGCTTCCTAAGTAAGGTAGTGGTCTTCTGAGTATTACTGATCACACTGCTGTGGGTCAGACTGCCCAGAATAACATCCCTGGTTCACTGTTATCCAAGGTCTGCACCACAGCCACATAAGGAAGACCTTTGCTGAGCATTATTTTAGTAGTACAGTTTTATATTATTCTTTTTTCTGACTTGAAGATAAAGATACATGCTGACAAGGCTCATGCTGAAGAGTTTTGCTTTAGCTCTCTAATCAAAATTTAGGACTGCTGTCTGCTGTACAAACTTATTTTGAGAGATATCCAACTTGAACAGTTCCAGAATCCATTTGTCATTGTTGCTTAGAAGCTTAGAAGTTTCTGATGCGTTTTCAATCACTGCTTACAGCACTCTCTAATGTTTGCAGGGCGCTTGGCTTGGTGGCTGTAGTCCTTTGCTGCATAGGTGTGGGAGTTGTTTTTTCTGTTTGAAACACTCTGCTTGCAGCAGCTGTGACTTGTGCCCACCAGAGTAAAAAGACAAGTTTTTTTTATTGCTGCTGCAAGTCTTTCTGCACTGGGTGCTTATAGGTACCTAGAGTGATACAGCGGCCTGAAAGCCAACAACATTGGTTGCGAAGACACTGTGGGGGCAATGTGAGACTAATGTCTATTTCGAGCCCCACTGGTGAGAACCGCTTGGAGCAGAGAAAACCCCCTCTGTCCTCCCCAGCATGTCAAAATTCAGCAGCTAGTTGCTAATTGCCTTTACAGTGATTCACATGCCATCTGCCATTGCTGGGATCTTTTGTCATCTATGGTAGGCTTTAGGCGGTTCCATAAGCTTCATGTGGTTCTCTGTCACTGACAGTGACTTGATGCAGCATGATAATAACAGGGACATTGCTATATGCAGAAAATAATTAAAAAACTATTTACGTGTTGTCACCCTTTCTTTTGGCTTTGAGAGGACAGAATTCTCTTGGATGCAGAGGGGATAGAAAGCAAAGATTATTGCAGTTGTGTGCCATTAAGGGTTCTCCCACCCTCACAGAAAGCAACTCACGGACAGTGGGAGAAAGCTGTCAAAAATAATAAAAGTGCAAAGGATTATTACGTATTTGTGTATCATGCTGCATCTGCCATGCAGGGCAAGCAGAGGAGAGTGTGACCTCCCACACAGTGGCTGGGGAGGCAGTGGGAGCCTAGGGAGAGGTGAAGGTGCTGATCCTGTCCCTACTTATGTAATGGTTGCATAAGAATGCTGGTGCTGTGACTGTCAAAAACATGCGGGAAGGACGGGATTTTTCCCTCCGTCTGCTTCCTTACTGCCTGCAGCAGAAGCTAAGTCTTAGACTGTTGTTTACGCTTCTGTGTAGCCAGGGATTCTCTTTTCCGAGATAGAAGGGGTGCTCCTGCTTTTGTTTAAGCCTGCCTTGGTTTACTTCTAGTTCTTATTTATCTTCTTGCTTTTCCTCCTGTGCCTGCATTTACATTTTGATACTCACTGCTGCTACCACAACTTTCGATAATTAAATGTTTTATCAGCTTTTTCTAAAGCCACCTGGATGGTTGTTGAAATGACACCTTGTTTTAAAGTGGTCTCTTCAAAGCAGAGATGTTGCAGAATCTATTCTGTTTTT
>NW_010419449.1:19122-36752 GCF_000710305.1 Buceros rhinoceros silvestris
GCCTTCTTTGAGGATGCTGATATGCGTCGTCTGTAAGCAGCCATATAAAACAGCTTAATTTGTTAATGCGTTAGGAAACAGGGTGGTGAGGGAGAGTGAGGACATGACATTATCCAGTCCTTCGGTTCAAAGCTGCAAACCGAATGCTGTGTTTCCAGGCACCCAGGCATACACCATGGGAGGGTGTTGTGCACCTCAGTCAGTGCAGGCTGGCTTGCATGCCATTGAATAAATTAAGCGGGGAACAAGAAGTCAGAAAGGTGACTGCGAACGCCGGCCTCGTCATTCCCCAGACTTTTTGCCAGCTGAGCTGGGTGTCAGTTCATTTAGCTTGGACGGGCAATGGTACTTTTGTGTAATCCTCATGGGTCCCTCCGAACGACTGTGGCACCGAACCTTTCTGCTGCTGCAGGGCTGCTGGTGCAGCAATTTGTTTGTTTCTGGTTTTCACTTGAAGCAAGAGAGAAGCACTTGGCTTGGTTTTTTACTTCTTGTTAAATGCTTGTAATGATCGGTGTCCGGAAAAGCTGATGGGTTTATAAGACCCGGTTCGCTGGTGTTGACGAGGTGATTAGAGCAATGCCTCAGTCAGCCGGAGGATTCCCCCAGGGCAGGTCTCGTCCCACCAGTGCATCCCAGGCCTGCCTGACGGGGAGGGTGCGGGGCTGCAGCCTGCTGCGGCAGATGAGGACCAGCCGTTGCCATGGAGATCGCTAATACAGCTGAAACAGGAGAAAGGGCACTCCATGCAGCACACCAGCTCGATGGAGACTGCACGGAGAACAAGCTGCTGGGAGGACAAGACCCCTGTCAGCCGTCGCAGATGGGGTTTTAATTTCCTTCCTCTCCCCTCACCCCTTTGGCACTGCTCGCTCCTTAAAGGCAGTAATACCAAACGCCTGAGTTGCCGGTGCTCAGCCACGTCTGCCTCATTTCTCACCTCCCAAAGGCCAGAGGCAGCATATTGATGGCTGTGTAATGGGGAAAAGGGGAGGGGAACTGGGCTGGCGGCTTTCATGAAGGAGTGTGTGCCACTTGCCGCTAGGGTTTTAGTGGGTGTCATGGGATTTGTTTGCAGCATATGTGATGCTGTTAATGATTGAAAAATTACCACAACAATTAGTCATGGATCGCTGAAGGCAAGGCCCCCAAACACTGTGGACAATATGATTAAATCTATATATGTGGCAATTAACTCTTCTGCAGGTTTATCCACCAAGGAGATGGGAAGAAGATGGACAAAAAAAAAAAAGGACAGGCGAGAATAATGTGGCAGAATGGACCCGATACAGCTGGCACTATCAATTTTAATCTGACACTGAATTAATCACACTTGGACTAATCCCATTCTTATTGCACCATTCTGGTTGCCTGTTTATTTATGTTCTTCTTCCTTTGTGTACTACATGGAGGCATGACGGATTTAATTCCTGCCCGTTCCATGTTTTTGAATTTAAAAGGCAAATCTTTTCAGTCGTGCCGTGTTTGAGGTAGTCCGTGGCGCAATTATCTCGTAAAAAATGAGCAGAGTCCAGATGCACCATGCCATGAATCCCCTTCTGTATCACAGCTGAGTAACTCTCAATAAATATTTGTTCACCCTGAGTAGATCTAGTACTGCCTTTCTGTCCAGACAGACATGCAGACACACAAGTAATGTTTTGCTTATGCATTTGTGTTTCCATTAGATAAAATTTGGTGCATGTTCATTGGTGATTCTTGTGTATTCATTTTATTTCGAGGGACCAAAAGCAACTCTTTTGTCATGTTTAGATGTTATGTTACTAAGAAGATTCAGACTGGAAATGGAAGAAAGAAGGTCTGGTTCAGGAACTGGAGAGGGCATGTGTAGATGATCTGACATAAAAATTTTAAAAGATTAATTCTTTTAAAGGAAAAGAAGCACTAGTGTTTGTCAGACACTGCTGGAATCTTGAAAGAGAAACAGTGTGCATCACTAGAAGATCTGCTCAAATTAGCCAACTGTGTGCCCTTTTTAGCACAGTAAAGGTAGTTTGCTTACTACACTGTTGCTCTGCCTGCTCCCCGACAAGTTTCTTGTTTGTAAAGTGGCAAGAGCATTTTAATGGGCTGGACTAGCCACAGCTCCATTTCACCTGTAGCTACTGCCGTCCTCTCTCTTCTTCCTTCTCTTCCAATCCTTTCTTTGTTGTTTTCTATTTTCTAATCTCTGAAGAAGCTGTTTTAACTTTGAATTCAAGCTGACTCAAGAGATACATCTATGCATGCTGTAAAGATTCAGTTTTACTGCAGCATATTACTACTGTGGCCTGCAATGCTTGACATAAAGCATTCGGGTTGCTGATTCAAGCGTCATACCTTTCCCTGGCTTTTAAAATCCCGGTGAAAACGTTTGAGATATTTAATTGTGTTCTTAAGGTGACTTAGAGGCATAAGTGTTTCCATTGAAATGTCAAGTAAAATCCCTGCTGGTTCAGAATGCCAAGGTTTTTATCCAGAGTCCTCTATTTATGTATCAGTAACTTGAAAACACAAAATGAAGTATAGCTGAACCATCTTCTTTTAGAGTGATAGTTCTTGTTCTCTTGTTGCTGGAGAACACAATCTGTACTCCTACTCCGACCCGTGGGTTTAACCACAAAGAAACAAGTAAATCCTATGAAGTCAGTGGACAATAAAGATATCAGTGACCTTGATATGTAATTCAGTGCTCAAAGGAACCTTGTCTTTCTTTTTATAGGGTGGCTTTCAGAAGGTGGTTCAGGGGTAGGTGCAGGAAACTAGAGGATGTGGATTTTGCTTCCGTTTGTGTGCAAGGACAGCACACTGCAACGTAGATAGAGTGGATATCCTATTCACCAATAGAATAGTATGTTCTTGACCTTCACTTACAGAACATACTGGTCTAGAACACCTGAAAAACTTTGCAGAATCTCAGTCTCATATTCATCAGTAGTATTGGACATCATAGCCCAAATAAAGTCAAATTTGAAGCAGCACTGCTTCTTTCATTACGTCTTTTAGTCATTTTTTGAGTCCATTTGGATTTGGTTGCGGTTATTCTCCTTTTCTTTTTTCCCCCTGCATTGAAAATCTTCATTGAAATTAACAACCAAAAACGATGTTGGAGAGGGTTTAATCCATGTCTTCCCAAATGCTGATGCTGGATTCTGATAGCGGTGTAGTGGATATTACGGCTGATCTGGCAACATTTTGATTCTCAAAGCAATCTAGCTTCTTATGGGGTTTTCTTTTTGGTGGTGGTTTGGGGTTTTCTTACTACTTTTGTCATGTGGTGAGATCAGATTTAGGTTCTGATCCTCTAGTGTCTTGTGGTAGCTCAGAAGAGGAGTTGAGTGTGTTATAAACTTGTAGCAGAGAATTGCTAGCTCTGCTGGTCAGCATGGATAAAATTGACTTTGCATCAGTATCAAAATACTGTCTGTA
Source organism: Buceros rhinoceros silvestris (assembly GCF_000710305.1). Taxonomy (NCBI): domain Eukaryota; kingdom Metazoa; phylum Chordata; class Aves; order Bucerotiformes; family Bucerotidae; genus Buceros; species Buceros rhinoceros. Next base: position 22,552 of record NW_010419449.1, read on the forward strand.
CAGGTGACATGAAATGCTAGCTGTGTGAGTTTAATCTCTTCTTCCTGCTCCAGTTTTCCTGATACGGTCTGATGTTTTGCAGTTGCATTTGCTGCTGCTGTTTGACAAATTCTTGCCGATTACATAACTAATTGACAACTATGGAGGTTACTTCTTTATTAAGCAATTTATCAAGTGTTTAGGAAACCATTTATGTAGAGTCTATTAACATAACACCAACAGTTGAGCACATTAGTAGGAAGAAAATATGAGATTGTTTGAGATGCATTTTTTTAAGCAAACTTTGCTTCATTTCCTCTGGGACTTAAAATCACAGGGATATGATGCATTAAAACATTATTGCTTGGTGCTTCTTACACTGGATGGTCCGTTGGCCAAACGTGCATTACATTTTACACCAGTCAAAGTTTATTTAAATTTAATTAAGATGCATCAGACTGATTTGCTGTGCCTTCTTTATAACTAGAGAGAGAGTGACTTGGCTTAAGTTTGGTTAACAAGAAATGAGCTTCACTGTGCATTTACAACATCAGTAGGTGCTATTGGCACACTTAAAGTAGCAAGTGGATGCTTTGCACATGACCCTGCTTGCAACCCATGTCAAACCTGTATATGAGAGCGTAGTTAAGCATTTTTTGGGGGGGAGGGGTGGGGACGGTGCTGCTGGGGTCAAGGAGAGTGGTGGAGTGTGTGCATGTGTTGATTGCTTGTTTGCTTACTGACAGAAGAGATGTGCTTGAAGTGGATGAGGTAAGAGGCCTGAGTGCACAGAATTTGAGGGTGATATGGAAACTCCCTGGTACTGAAACCTGAACTGTTCAGATGATTCTCCCGATCTTTCCAATGAGGATGTTTCCTCCCTAGACCACATTCAAGCCATGGTCTGCAAAGAAGAACAATTCTTCTTTTCATTTCACCCTGCCCCAATATGTGTATTTCATTTTCCTTTGCACACATGGAACTGGGTGGGAACAATGCAGCACCCCAAGTGCCAAAAATATCTCAATGTGGCTATAAGAATAGAATTAAACAAGGTGCTTAATTTAAGTGTCATTCTGAATGAGCACACGGGGAAGTGGTACACAAGGAAAAAGGCCCAAAAAGTTTGCAATTAAAACTGTTGATAGAGCATTCACATACTGCTTATTTCCTTCTTCCCTCCTAACTGAACCAAAATTTTCCTTTTTCACTTTTTCTGTCTGTGTTTTGGCAACAATATTGTTAAATATTATTCTTAGAGAGTCAAGTGGAAGTAAAATGACAAGAGTAAGCACTGGACTGAATGTGTGGAGAAAACACCATGCGTCTGTTGGTCTGGCTGGCATTAATAGTTTTTTTTATGCAATATATGCATAAGAATTCACAAGGCAAAAGAATTCCTTTGTGTTACGTACCTCTAGCTGGGCCGTCCTATGAAGAGTAGTGGAGGGGATTGTATCTATAGACCCAAATATGACTGCCTGTATTTGACAATAGTGTGTTAGCTTTGGCTGTGCACTCACTGGTAGTTGCAAACTGGGTCCTGTCTGGAAACTAGTGAGACGCATCAGCAATTGGTAGTGCCTCTGCCAGTAAGCTCTATCATCCTAGATTTTGGGTTGCTGGAGTATTGTTATGAATTTGAGGAGAATTTGAGCTTGGGAAAGAAGTAGGAGACGTAGGAGGTTTCTTTTTTTTGAGAAGGTTGGTTTTTTATATTCTTTTTGGGCAACAAGCTGGTGACAATTAAAGCTTTTTTTTTGCCATGTGAAACAAAGACTAAAGGAAGATACTGCTGTTCCGTAGGGCAGTGCTAAACAACTTCATATAGTCTTTATTTTATCTAAGTTCTGTTTGTAAGAGTTTAGACCATCACTTGGACAGATTTCATAATCTGTGGACACTACTATCTACAAGAGTAGAATATGATCTATAAGGGTGGAGATGGGATGAATTAAAAGGCAGAGTATCATACTTTACTCCTTGGTTTCATGATACACTCATGATACTTACCTCTTTGTTGGCTTACTACATCCTGTAAAGGACCACATTCTCAGCTAATGACTTTCATAAAGTTCTCTTTTTGTTAACCAACAGAGAAAGAGACCATATTCTAGACAAAACAGCCAAAATCAGATCTTCCTCTCAATAATGATGCTACTCAGGAAAATCGAGAGCAGTTATAAAAAATATATAGAAGTATGTAAATATGGGTTTGTTTATATGTATCTATGTATATTTATGTATTTGAGTACATGCACACACAAACTCTTCCAATTCTTTTGAAGTACCAGAAATGTTTTCTACAGATAAAATCCAAATAAAGACTGTGGGTATTAGTACTAGCTTTTCTTAAAATGTGTATGTGGAATAAGATGACTAAAGAAGTAGAGAGGAAAGAAACGATTTATTGAGAGCTATCTCTTTGTTTTTACTTTTGTTAATGTGCATGACCAACTAATGTATTTGACTGAAAAGGCTTTCTTATTCATATGTGGCTTTATTACAGACAAACTCCTCTTATTAAATTTTCTGGGAGCATTTAATGTCAAAGGTGTTATATACTTTTCATTCTTTATTTGTATGTGCTACACCTTTCTGAAGACATTGATAAATAGGATGCAGGTCTTCAGATATTTGATAGACATACTCTTTGGTCACACTGACAACAAGCTAGTCAATTTTGTGTTGGTATGAATTGTTTATTACAGGCAGAGAAAATACATGTGGCCCTGCATGTTCATATATTGTAGAAATCTTAGAAGAAACAGATCTGCCTTTGTAGCTTTTCCTGGTGGCAGCAGTATCATGTGGTGCCATTGAGCACTAGATGATTCACCTGTATTCTTCTGTACTAGCTGTACACCTTCATAATTATTCCTCACCTGGATTTTTAAGGAAAGCAAGTACTACAGCCTTGAAAAAGGTGCTGGGCCTGTACGTTTGAAGCGTAACAAATTATAGTTGCTAATCCAGTTCAGGCATTTGTATAGGACCAGCATTTGTGTACTTGGTCCCTGAACAGCCTGATGCACAAAGTGTGTGTACTTAAGACATTTCCTCACAACACATTGTACTGTGCATGGAGCTATTTAGCTCTCAGGAAATGGAATTATATTAAAAATACTTTTAACATTTGCCCTTTACCAATCATAGCTGGCTTACAAACATTCACCCTTCCTAAGCAGAAGTAAATTCTTTGTCCAGCTGATTAGCTAGGAAAAAAAAAAAATCTCTTGGAGACCTTTGCGAGGTCATTAGTGAAGCTTTCCTTTCAGAACCTGAATAAGCCACCTGCCTTTCATAGCCCAGGGGAGCTTAAAGGCAGTGAGTGTGTTGGAGCATCTGCATGCTGCCAGACTGATCTGCTAATAGCCAGGGGAAAGAGAGAATTGATGCCAGGGGTGAAGAGAAATGCTGAAATCTTGCAAAGCGTTAAGCAGCTCTCATGTATTTATTAAGACAGTTAATGCTGCCTGTAGCGTTACCAGTGAAGGATAAAAGAAGTGGGGCATGTTGCAGATTGTTAATTGCTCTTAGAGTTGTATGTTGTAGTTACTAGCACGCTTTCTTCTCTACAAAGGAAAAACATATTCCAGACGGGACCAAAGCTGAGACAGTTTTCATCTGCTAAAAATCATACTATGTTTTAAATGCTTTTATTATTTTTTTTAATGAAAGAGGAAAATCATTTTTGCTATCAGACTGATAACCTGCAAGAAGGCACCTACCTGATTTTGACACCTTTAATGATTGTTCTTTGTAGGTGGTGGGGTAGAAACTGGATGATATTCTGTGTGCTTTGAAATACGTTGTGGGGAATGCATTTCTGTCTAGGAGAACGAGGAAGGTCATTTCAGTAGTCTCTGGGTTTGCTTTTCAATAGAAATTGAGAGTTACATCTCTCCACACACATTGTCTAAGCTTGAAGAACATACAAATGTGTTAGTAAAAGCAATGGACATACTGAGAGAACTGCACATAGGAGAGATGAATGGCAAAGCCATGAATGAAGGTGCATGGTATTTTCATTTTACATCATAACATGTAATAGATATTATGTTATACATATGCTGCATCTGCAGCTGTATAACTTGTGTTCTGCCCCTTACTTCTGTCTCTGCTGAAACTTTATTTACATCACTTAACCCTAGGAATTAGCTGGCAGCTTTTTTTCTAATCTCTGTGTAAAACTGCTTCATGAGAAGCATCTGGGTGTTTTCCTCTCCCTTGTAGATTTTCCTCTCCCTTGTAGATTTTCCTCTCCCTTGTAGATTTTCCTCTCCCTTGTAGATTTTCCTCTCCCTTGTAGATTTTCCTCTCCCTTGTAGATTTTCCTCTCAAGGTTGTGCTACTCAGAAATCTAATACTTCATCTCCAGTCTGTGAAAACTTTCCAGACTGAAATGTCACAGCCCATCGTATCTGACAAGAAGATGCAGATGTCATTCATTTCCTCCTTTACCCTGTCTTGCACAAGGGGAATGTTTAAAGGATGTATAAATGTGCTGGGAGAAATCTTCAGTTGGTGCAGATTGTCACAAACCTAGCTGACATGTTGCACGGGCTGAACTTCTGCCTTTTTACTTGCTCTCCTCTCAGCATTTTGCAGTGTCTAAACATGTACAAACACACCCTGTCCAACACTATCTCTAGTTAACTGAACAAATGAGTTACATTTTCCTGTTACAGTGGAATATGGAGGATGCAACAATACTACTTCTGTTTGTATCCCTCATAGTATACGTGCAAATGACATTTTTCAAATGTTTTGCTGGGAACACAAGTTCTGTATGTGTAATACGGTAGTATTTTAAAAATACTTCCACAAGGAAGTTGTTTAAAGGAACTTGCTGGAAATACACAAGGCAATTAGTTATTAAATTTTCTGTCATTTTTATTGAGAATGGGTAATTTTTAGTTGGCAATTAATTGACTAAAATACTAATTTCCTTGTTAGAAATAAGGTCTTTTTCTTTCCTTTGAGAGCTTCCATTTCATCATTATGCTCTTGCATTTTGATACTCTCTGATCAAACTCTGTGTTTGTGAAACTCTAGGTTTTTTGTTCAGCCGTGCTTCCTCAGTTGTGCTCCCATTTACTCCATGCCTTGCCACGTTAAACAGGAGATTAAACTGTGGTCTGTTTTATTTGACTCTTTATTCTTGGGAAATGTGCTCTCAAATCGATTCATGATAGTAAGAAGGACAGTGGTTGCTATTTCTGCTATGTTACACTTAAGACAATATTTTGCCAAGTATTGTCTAGGTGAAGATTTCCCTCTTAGTTTAAATGAGAATTAGTTAATTTCCTTTTAGGCCTATCTGCTTGCTGCAGGTTTATTGCAATGGGTTAGCAAACAGTTCTTCTAAAACTAGAATCCTTGATGCTGGTGAACAGATTTATGGAGGGCAGAGGGAAATAAAAAGGGAATGACTATCTCATCTTCATTGGTACCATTAAGTGCAGTATATATGTCTCACCACATGAAGGGGGAGTAGGTTTGCAGCCCTCCTTCCTCATCATGATTGTTTTCTCCAGCCCTAATTTGTGCTTGCAATAGAGAAAAGTCAAATCTAACCTGCACTACTTCTTTCCCCCCATCTATCCCTGCCCTTCATGTTCATCCACTGAGCACAAGGACCACCTCCACCAGCCTGAGCTCAGCTTTCTCCCTGCTGGTGGAGCAGATCTACCTCCCACACCAGCAGCAACCTCGGCTTCCCCTCCAGCTTTATTGATATTTAGGGTAGAGATGGGTAGAACATAAAGATATAAACTTTTGTCTCAGTTTAATGGTAATGTCACACTAGAGCCCATTTATTACATGGCCTTAAAGCAGCTTCAGGTAGAAAACATTCCTTCCTTTATGCATTTTTTTCTTGTTTTCATATCTAGAAATAAATGAAGCTATATGTTAGAATGAGTTTGTCCTTCATAAGAAGGCTTGTCTGTAGCTTAGGACTCAATGCATAAATATTTCTTGCTTGCTTAAAATAAAGACAGTGCCTTGAAAATAATTTATTTGGAATTTCCTTCCTAGCTTATGTGACAACTTAGTGTGGTAGCATTTGGTGGCTAGAAAGCACGCTTCGCTGAGAGGCAGGACAAGCTTCCAACTGTGCATACAGAAAGCATTTGAATTTGAATTTCAATTAATTCATGTACAGTATGAAATAAAAATGTCATGTTTGGAGGAGGGTTGTTGTTATTTATGCAGTTTTGCTAGAAAACTTGCAAATAGATGATTGGCTTGTACTACAGCACAGTATTAGAACAAGAATTGATTGCATTATTAGCTTACAAGTCATGAGTGGCCTGGATGCTTCAGTTTGCTCCCATGTAGAACTGCTTTGAAGATTACCAGTCTGTCTGTTGTGTCTCTCGTCCTTTTTAACATCATGTTCAGGTAGCTGTTTACAACATTACTTGCTTTGAGATAATTCATTGAGATATTAGCTACAAATATTTGTTCAGCCTAAGGCGGCCAGGCAGGCATAAGGAAAAAAGGTCGGATCATGAGGGATAGTATTCTGTGGCCTGAGTTTTTGAGTAAATTAGTATTTTACTTTTGTTCATAAAATAATTACAGTTGGAGCTCTATCGATTAGGCTGCATGTGCTCTTGATGGCTCAGCAGCCAGACTTTGCTTTGATTTTTGGATTGGCAGAAGTAATGATGGCAGAATGCCCAAGTATGGAAGAATAAGTGGCCTCCTTTGCTGCTACTAAACGCCATCAGAAACAGCTGTGCATCCAAGTACATACAGCTTCCACTAGGTGAAAACATGAGTTGACAGGACAAGGTTTAGGACTGCTAAGGGGCTTTCTCATAAAAATATTGTTTTGAGCTGAAAATTTTATTTTTATTAAAAACCGAAATCTGTAAAAAGATCCTGGTTCAATTTTGAGCAATTTTTCAGAAAATGTTCCAGAAATGTCTGTTTTATCAATTTTGACACTTTATGACATGAAATGTTTTGATATTTTTTTTCAGTGTAAGGCATACTGAGGGGTAAAATAACTCATTTCCTGAATGTTGTTTCTAAAACACCCTGGAAAAAGCTTTTAAAAACTAATTTTATTACGAATTGAAGGACAGATTTTATACCACTGTTTGAAGGAGCAGCCCAAGAGAAACATTAGTATGTAAGTACTCATATGGTTAGACTAGGTGACCTCTTAAGGTCTAGTCCATCCTGAATGGTTTTATCATCGTGTATGAGTATATGAGGACAAGGCTTCTTTTCTGCTCCTGTGTATTCTTGGCTCCTACTGGGTCAGTCTCAAGGAGTTGCTATAAAATACCACGATCTGTCCCAGAGTACAGTAACATTATACTAAAGCATTGGACACTTCAGTGTAAAAAAGCAAACCAAAGAGCTGGGCAGCAAAAATGAGAAATCTGTCAAACTTGGAAGGGAGGGGATGCTTTGAGAATTCAGATGTATTGTGTATTAATAACTTGGGAAGATTCACACTGATCTGTGTGGGGGCTAGTGTTGGACAAAGGAGACGAGGAGATGTAGCTCTGCAGCCAAGCCCTTTGTAAGGTGTGAATGAATCAAAAGAGCTGCACTTGATATCTTTAAAGATGGAAAAGAATATTAGATTTAATTAAAAAAAAGTTGAGAAAAAGAATTGCTGTTTAATCGATACATAATGGTGCTCAGCTTTGGCATGTAGAACATAGTTATTTGACTGATTTTACTGAACTGTCCTTACTTACAAAATACAGCAGCAGTGTCCCATATTCTGACTGGCTTTCCCACTGACTATGCCATAAAATGTGTATACAGGAATTGCCTGAGGGTCTTCCCCTGCTCGCTGCACCAGCACATTGAAAATAATGTTTAGTTTTGCATTTTATCACAGTTTCAAGAAGTCCGTTTGAGGCTTTTGTTTTCACTGATGACCTCTGTAATTTAAAACCTCCCAGGTTTCAAACTGATAGAAGTTTGAGGCTGTTCAGCTCCTAAGAAGCAAGAAAACCAGTACTTCTTGTATTCATATCATAGAGCATTTTGGGTTGGAAGGGACGTTAAAGATCATTTAGTTCCAACTTCCCTGCCATGAGCAGGGACACCTTACCCTAGATCAGGTTGCCCAGAGCCACATCCTACCTGCCCTTGAACACTGCCGGGGCATCCACAACCTCCCTGACAACCTGTTCCAGTGTCTCATCACCCTCACAGTAAAGAATTTCTTCCTTACATCTAATCTAAATCTACCATCTACCCTCTTTCAGTTTAAAACCGTTACTCCTCATCCTATCACCCCTCTTCCTGACAGAGTCCCTCCCATCTTTTCTGCAGGCCCACTTTAAGTACTGGAAGGTTGCTGTAAGGTCTCTCCAGAGCCTTCTCTTCTCCAAGCTGAACAACCCCAACTCTCTCAGCCTGTCTTTATAGGGGAGGTGCTCCAGCCCCCTGATCACTTTGTGGCCCTCCTCTGGACCTGCTCAAGGAGGTCCATGTCTTTCTTATGCTGGGAGCCCCAGAGCTGTACACAGTACTCCAGGTGGGGTCTTATAAGGGCAGAATAGGATGCAGTTGGCTTTCTGGGCTGTGCGCACACGTTGCTGGCTTACAGTCAGTTTTACATCCACCAACATGCCCAGGTCCTTCTCTGCAGGGCTCAATGACTCATTGCCCAGCCTGTATTTGTGCTTGGGATTACCCTGACCCAGGTCCAGGATCTTGCACTTGGCTTTGTTGAACTTCATGAGGTTTGCACGGGCCCATCTCTCAAGCCTGTCCAGGTCCCTCTGGATGACATTCCTTCCCTCCATCATGTCGACCGCACCAAACAGCTCAGTATTATTGACAAACTTGCTGAGGGTGCACTCAATCCCACTGTCCATGTCCCTGATGAAGATGTTGAAAAGTGCTGGTCCCAGTATCGATCCCTGAGGAACACCATTTGTCGCTGGTCTCCACTTGGACATCGAGCTGTTGACCGCAATGCTTTGAATGCAACCATCCAACCAATTCCTTATGCACTCAGCGGTCCATCCATCAAACCCATAATTCTCCAATTTAGATACAAGGATGTTGTGCAGTGACGGTGTCAAATGCTTTGCACAAGTCTAGGTAGATGACATCAGTTGCTCTTCTGTTATCCACCAACACTGTAACCCTGTCATAAAAGGCCATCAAATTTGTGAGGCACAGTTTGCCCTTAGCGAAGCCATGTTGGTTGTCACCAATCACCTCCTTATTTTCCTTGTGCCCCTAGCATAGTTTCCAGGAGGATCCTCTCCATGATCTTGCTGGGCACAGAAATGAGACTGACTGGCCTCTAGTTCCACTAGTCTTCCTTTTTCCCCCCCTTTTTAAAAATAAGATAGTATTAGTGAAAAATACCCAGAGAGCAGCTAATCCCTGACATGTACACTCGCTTAAAATATTTGTAACCCTTCCTCCCTTTGACTTAAATGATCTCTATGTTTTATTAGGTTAGGGGTTTTTTTTGTGATCACCTATTCATCTGGGTGATCTGCTTAAGATACTGCCTTGTTGTTTGCTCTTGCATGGACCAAAAATATTTGTGAAAGTTGAATTTAATGGGGGAAAAAAAACAGGTGGGGGAATCTTTTTTTTTTTTTTTTCTTGGTAGAGGAATGTGTGAAGTTTGTCTCCAGAGTTTTCACATGGAGGAAAATCGGTGTATCCTTTCTAGGTTCATCCTTGAGAATTCCTTTTAAGAGTGGATGTGCTAAAATCCATTGATACTGCTGGCAGCTGAAAACTTAATGAAAAACACTTAGTGATTTTTAATTGAACTGAAGGCATTGTCCTGCACACAAGATGTTATTTGAACTTGTAGAAGCAAGACAGTAAGTAATGATAGTGATGCATAATGACACATTAGTAAATATATGGTGGCAACCGCTCCTCGCTAGGCATTTACCACGCAGTCTCAAGTGATAGTCAGGTTCTCGGAAGACCTTGCAGTACAAAAATTGACATATGAATGATCTACTAGTAGGATGCCATCCTCTAGAAGAATAAGGGGTTACAGGTATATTTATACACACTGAGAGTGCATCTCTGCTAGTTTTTCAGCCAAGGCATGTAAGCCTTCTTTATAAGGAAAAAAACCCAGAAAAGATATGAGCAGTAAATTGAGATATACCAAATTGGCCATAATAAAGCCTGTCCAAACAAGTCTCTGCATACATGTTTCACCTCAGGCTTTGCTTCTGGCATTCAGCATCAGTTAGGCAAAGTCTTTGGTCACATTAATTTTTCAAACCTTTTATCTGGTTGGACAAGTTGAGTAATGGGAAGGAAATTTTCAAAAGCTTGGGTAAAAGCGGTATTGTAGGAGTTTGTGCTAAATGTATTGCCTTTGATTCTTAATTTGTCCGTGAACTTTTTCTTTAATAGAGAAAATGTCTACAGAAAAGAGTTTCTGTCACAGCAATAGTCAGTTGGGCTGGAGGCTCAGGCTACAGTGGATGGAGCGGGATTCAAGATAGGAAGCACTGGCAGATTTGGGGAACTCTTGTGGAGCAGGAAGGTAATTTTTTTTAATTTACCCAAGTTGTAAGCAAGTGTTTTAGTTTGACTTTGCATTCAGTATAGTATTAAATGTGGTATTTTAAGCATAGTGAATAGTTTTAAGTATTCATTCATCTGGGGGAAAAAAATAAGCTGAAAATGTGGACTTAAAATAATGGCATATAAGACCTAAGACCATGCAGTCTGTAAAATGCAAGGAGTATGTGCTTTCAAGAGCAGCAGTACTGAAAATATTGGGTGAGGTTAAAATATATCTTCCTAATCTTCTATTATGTTGCATCCCTTTGAGGCAACATGCTGTAATACCAATAAATACTGTTTAATCTTTGGGTAGTGTCTTAGTGATTTCTTTCTCCTGAAACTCATAATGAAAAGAGAGAATGGAGAAGGATCTTACTCTATTGTTATAAGACCCATTTGAGACATGGGCTCCACATGACACCTTGGCACAGGACTGAGGTGATTCCTGCCCTGAGAATTTCAGGGACGGTTCAGCTGAAGGCACCAGTGATACGTCCTTCTATGAGACTGAGTTGTGCTAGCCAAAATGGTCCCTGACCTCAGCAGTTTATTTCCTCGCCAGGCTTTTCCTTTCCTTCAAGCCAGCGCCTGGACAAGGAAGTCTAGCCCAAACCGGGACAGTAAGACAGTAGGCATAATTTTTGTCAACTGGGTCAAGCTGGTGGAGCTTGATTAAGGGCCAGTCACCCACAGAGTTGTACTGGCGGACTCAGGGGGCAGAACAGGAGGTACTCTGTGCTTGAGGCACCTGCAGGGGGAAGGTTGAGATGAGTGACAGAGAGCCAGCAACCTCCTCCTTTGCCTCAGCCACAGAGCAGAAGGGACACTCAAGGCCAGAAGACTGAGGTAACCTGGGCCTCCTGATCTTTCCAGTGCACCTCCCTGCCCAGAGCTCATAGTGAGGAGATGAAGGCTGCTGAGTGAGCACGTGCTGGCTTCTTTTGCACTTCCTGGGGGCCGAGGAGACACTTAAGGAGGGTCTGGACACAGGGAGGGGAGGATGAAGCTGGAATGGCCCCTGTGTCCCTGATAAAGGGCTGCTTCTGAGCTTGCTGTCATTCCTGAGGCTGAAGGCTTGCATTTGTGAGATTTCTGATAAATGGCCTTGTACCTAATTACAATTAAATGATCTTGACTTTTTTTTTTTAGGTTATTGTATGGTCGTCTGACATTTTTCTCTGTACTGGTACGTAATCTATGACCTGACAGACCTGCCTGCAGCCAGACTGGTTTCTAGAATCACTTGCCAGAGCCTCTGCTAGTGCGTTATCCTCTGTGCACATCACTAGGTGCTCTGCTTTTGCATCCAAAGATGTCTTACAGTCTTTGCAGTCTCATGTTAACCTTCATTTGAGGAGAGAGATTTAAAAGTCAGTATTTGCAGTAACAGTTGAACTTTCTTTTAAGAAAATTCACCACACTTAAATGTACAGCTTTTGTGCATCTCTGCTGCCACTCCCTGCTCCTCAGAACTGGCCTGTGACTTTGGTTCTCTGTCCTTGATTTTTTTTTTCTCATTTTTCGTCTAATGGCAGTTGTTCCTGATTTTTCTGTGCCAGAAAGTTGAGAGGAATGATCTGTGGCACTTGTCAGCTCTTTCCAGTCCTGAGTTTTAATGAACAGTTTAGTTCCTTGCCTTTGTACTTCCACCTCTGCTGTTTTGCTGCTGTGCTGGAGCTATCCTTGTGTGAGCAAGGGACTGCCTGGCAGAAAGACAGGACTTCTGTCTTTCCTGCGTAAATAATTTCCTCTGACTGTTTATCCAACCCCTCTTTCTCATTCTTTCTTTGCCTTCCTAAGAAAGCTAAAGAGAAATGCCGCATCCCTAGGCCCCTTTATACTTGTTTGTGTATCTGTATTATAAGCAGTACTTAGCACTTGCATAATTTTGCTCACTTGCATAATCACTGTAAGCATTTATGCCTCTGTTTTCTAACAGGAGTGGGTCAGATTCTGAGACAAAGCAGAGCAGTTCTGGCTCTCCTCTGCATTTGCTGGTTTGGCTAGCACTCATCACCGCTCTTTGGTGTTTGTTATATGTAGTGTTTTATGTGTCTAAATACTAAGAGCCAAAGTCTTGCAGATTGTGGACTACCTTTTGTTCCTTTTGACTTCTGTGGAGTTGTTCTCAGCACAAAAGGTTGCCCAGCTTTGGGAAGGGGCAGCAGAGTAGGAGTGACACAGCTGGATTAAAGTTTGTGCTCTCTCTGATCGTTTTAGGCAAGGTGAGCAGGTGGAATTTGTAATGAGCATGAGGAAAGCTGAGACCTAGTGCTGAGCCACAGATTGTGGGGTGACTTGAGGGCTGGCAATTCCTGACTGTCCTCTGCTCACCTCTCCAGACTCTTGCTGCACTGCAGATAAGCCTGTGAGGCTTAAAGGCCCCCTTTCCTAATCTGAGAGTTGATAAACTACTGATAGAGGGAGGATTTCCTCACAGGTTTCTATATTAAGGAGCCATTTGGATGCTAGCTGCAGCAAGTAGAGATTCTAGGGAGACAGTGTGAGCAATGTCTGTGTTAAAAAGGTCAAAGAGCTGCATCATCTGTAGTCGTTACTGCACAGCACTCTGTGGGGACTGCAGCAGCAAAGCTGGCACCCTGGAGGAGCATCTCTGGGTGGAGCTCTCTTCCTTCTCGATTACTCTTTTATTTTCGCAGTGTTGACCTAGTTTATTAGCACTAATTTTATTAGTGCATGTGATTATTAAGCTTTTGGGGTTTCATAATCTGATCATTTCAGTGCCTTTATTGATACAATTGAAGCCTGAATGAATGTAGCCTGGTAACATACTTCATTCTCACTTGATAAATCATCTACAGCTAAACCAATGTATGTTCATACTTTTTATGTTTTTGCAACCTTATGCTTACGTATATGTTTAGTGGTGATTTTTTTTTTTTTTTTTTTACCCAGAGTGCCTGAAAGTGTGACAGGTCTCTGCTAGGTCTCTTTCTGTATGAAGAAGTAGTCAGTCCAGGTTTTTGTGGTGTTTTTTTTTTTTTTTTTTTTTTTACCCAGAGTGCCTGAAAGTGTGACAGGTCTCTGCTAGGTCTCTTTCTGTATGAAGAAGTAGTCAGTCCAGGGAATGTTTAGGATTGTTCGGAGGCAGCGTTGATGGAAGCGTTCGAGGAGTCACAGGTGGTGGCGGTAGATGACCCACGATTCAGACCCATATAGAAGAGTAGACAGTACAGTGTCTCTGTAGACACTGATCTTTGTACTTTTCTTCAGGTGTTCATTGCACCAGACTCTTATGGAGTTTTCCGAAAGCTCTGTTTGCCGTTGCTATTCTGTTGTCTATCTCTTTGTTGATCGTGGCATCCGAGGAGATGATGCTACCCAGATAGCTGAACTGCTGGACTGACTGAAGCTCTGACTCACCAATGGTGATGTGGGGATGATGGTAGTCATCTGGTGGTGCGGGTTGGTAGAGAACTACTGTCTTCTTCTGTAGCAACTTGCTGTGATACTGGGCACCCGACCTATCACGTCGGGGACCATTTTATACACGTTTCTAATATAGAAGATGCAAAAATGGCGCTTTATTGTGTAATGACACAGGGCTATATAGTTCCCCAAGAAGCCTCGCCCATCGTGGGCGGGTACTGCATTACTGTTACGTAAGCACGTAATCTTCCAACCGTCCACACTGCCCCCAAGTGTTCTACAACATT